>NW_018220105.1:89548-105593 GCF_001263595.1 Phalaenopsis equestris
ATATATATATATATGTTATTTATATAATAATATTTATATCTAAGTTTAGATAACTATAGTTATGAGGACCATGTGATTTTGTGCATTTTATTGGATAGGAATAATAATACCTTACATCTACTCTTCTAATTAATTTAAATAATCCATTTTTGAGTCACATACAAAGAATAATATGTAAATCGAGCCGAAGACGAGCACACTATTAACGGGGAATATTATTAGAGCCACATTTGACCTCAAAAGATTTATATCTCAATGATTAGATAAGTCTTTCAAGAAATAATAAACCATTCTAAAAAATAGAAACATTAACTTAGAATGGATTTAATCACTCGAGTTATGGAAATCGTCGTGATCCATGGATCTATGGAATCAAGAATTTTCCTTACCTTAATTTATTTTATTTTGGGGCCGACATCTCCATAGTTAATTACAGCTCAAAGGTTATTCCCAAGAATACTTTGATCAATGTTATATCTTATATCTGTCTTAATCATTAGTAAATGTCTGCGAGATGATAGAGTTTAGAATTAATTAAGATATATGAAAGTTGATTAAATTCAACCGTAAATTTGATTTAAGATTTTTTGAATTTATGATCAGCATGAAGCTTTTAAATTTTCTTAGGAATTGTTTAAATTTGCTTTCGTTCATTGAGATTTGTTAAATTTTGTTTTAAATTCATTGAGTTTGTTGAACATCGTTAAAACTTGTTAAAGTTTACTAAGTTTATGATTTTAATTAAATCCTATTTCTTAAAATTCATTTAAGTTCTTTAGAATTCATTTAAGTTTGATGGGCTTATTATGACTATAATTATTTAAGGTTTAATTTGATTAAAATTAAATAATTTAAAATTTGGATTGAGTCCTAAAATTTGTCTATCTTTGAGATTTAAGTCCAATAGTTGGTAGTCAGAATGATAGTGTAAAGCTTAACTTTGGAATTTAGATTTGAGGTATAGATTTGAGTTGAGTCGAAAATATAATTGAATTAAATCATGAAATTATTATGTTTAATTTTAATTGATTGGAATCAATCTTGAATTTTTTTTGGATTTGGCGGATTTTGAATTTAGTTTGATGTTGACTTGATTCAGATAGAACCGAGTGAGAATAGATCCTTGAACAAAGAGTAGGAAAGGGTATTGCATTTCTAGACTGAGTTGAAGCCTTAACCTAATTGACTCTAAACAGGAGGTTATATTTGGATTAGCCTAAATTTTTGGAGACACACCCGGTCAGGATGCCCATGCTTTTTTATAGTTGTATGTACATTAGTATCCTTATATTATTAACCGGTAAGATAGCATGAGGTCTCCTCTATCTTCATAAATGACTTGAGGTAAACCTTCGCATTATAAAATGATTTTGGAGTATCTTCATCAAAAGCATGGGCTACTTCATTCTAGAATAGTTTGATAGTCTAAAGGGACATGTGTTTTGATTTATTTGCCCTAGTCCTTAATACAAACAATTGTGTATCTAGTAAGTTAACCTAGGCTTTTAAACTGAGCTACTCTAGAATATGTGTGGACCTGAGTTTCCATTTATGTTGGCTAAACTAGTGTTCGCAGCTTGGAGCTATCCTAAGGTGTGGTTATAAAAATTTAGAGTTTGTCGATTTTAAATATTTCAAGTGTTCAGTATTTAAATAGTGTGAGTTGTTTGATTCCTAAATTTGTTAGTTATGTTGAAAAATCAAGGTTCCTCTAAGGTTCTCATTTTAGTTTTCCTTTGGTGTCAGTTGATGTCAGAGAATCATAGTTTTCTAAGGTTTAAAATTCTGGTTTCTCTCCAAAGTTTCGTTGTTCCTCATTCCTAATGTTTTAAGTGGTCTGGAACATCATAATCATATAAATTAAACTTAAGCCTCTCTAATTCTTTACTTTTCATATTAAAGTTACCTTTCTATTCTAATTGGAATAATTTTTTTTATGCGAAAAGGATTTTCAGAAAAGGACAATTTTATCAAGCAAAAACTATATGAGGGATATGAATTCACCTTCATATGAAACATCTAAATTCAAAATGGCCCAAAACTCATACAATCATAAGCCATGGTTAGGAAATCATATGTCTAAGAAGAAAAGATATTCATTCTATTAAATAGTGAAGCTAAGGAGTACATAAATTTTGCCTAGGCTAAGCACCTGAGAGAGCTTGTCAAGCTTATAAACCATTTTTATTTCCTTGGTTTATGTCGGGGTTTAAAAATACTCTTTGAAGTAAATGATCCCTTTCAAATTAATTTGAGTTTAAGTAAGCTTTTATAATTTTGACAATTGTGTTGTAAAACATTTTGGCTTAACAATTCTTAGAATAAAGCTTTAAGATTTTGAAAAGTTATAGTATTCATTTTAAAAGACTTTTAAATTTGCATTTGAGTTTTGAAAAGAACTTTGAATTTTAGAAATAATTTTAAAATAGTTCAAGTTTTGAGAGAAAAGCCTTTTCAAGGCCTCTTTATATTTTGAATAGATTCTTTTTATTTTGAAAACTACTTTTAGAAAAGACTTTAAAGAAAGTTCTTTTAAATTAAATTTGAATTTTTAAAATGATTTCTTTAAGGGATTTTGAAAATGAACTTAGTTCTGAGCTTTAATTTGTTCAGATAATTTGTAAGTTTGAGAGAAGTTATTATTTTTATAAATTGACACTTAGAAAGAGACTACTCTTTAAACACTTGAGCTTTTGTAAAATTTTAGAAATTAAGAAACATTGCGCTCTTTTAGTTAGAATAGAGAACTTTGATATGGGTTGATTATATTTTCAAGTTATTCGTATTGGAGCACATTTAGTTATTGCAAAAAGATTTTTCAATAAGTTATTTCTATCAACCAAAAATATGTCACTTTAGAGCTAGAAAAACACTTTTTCTCTTTTATATATATTAAACTTACCAAACACTCTCTTACTTAGCATTTTAGAAAATTCAATCTTTCATTCTAATCATTCTCTAACCACACAAGTATTTAAGGTTTAGCTAGAGGTATTTCTACTTAAACTCATTAAGCTCCAATATGTATTCATACTCATTAAACCCAACCTGCATCATCAAAAGGAAGAAAAGTAAAAGCATCATTCCAGCGTTCATCCATGCACAAATCATCAAAAACATGCAACATGAAATCACACTCCTCACATTTCCACATATTCTTTTTTGAATTCCCTTATACATGTACATATCCATCAACTTACATAATAAAAATCACGTACTGAAATATCAACTTACATGAACAGGGACAATAAATGTCACATTTTTTATTAGGAAGATCCACAGTGCTTCATATTTAGTCATAATCACATACTCATATACTCATACATACATATATACATACAAAATACACTCATACCTACCCCTCACCCAGCTCTACTAAATGGGGATCTTTTGGATCTACCATATGTTAGAAGAAAGTAAACTTTTATACTTTCATATTATCCTTGCCCTTTGATGACTAATTATTTTAGGGTTTTAGTTTTTTTTGGCTATCCCTTATCAATTATTTGGGAAAATTGTTGGATGGTGTTTTTCTGTGGCTGATAATGTTTCTTTTGTTGGATTACATGTTATACATCTTGCTGGTTTCTGCGGCTGGTCTAGTTGTCTGAATTTGGTTCTGTGCTCAGTTTTGGAGTTTTTTCGAGCAAGTTTCGGCTTGGAAGCTTATGCTGGTTTTGGCTTTGTTGGAGCAGGGTTTTTGTTGGTTGTTTGTAGTGTTCTTTTGGATAGGTTTTTTTGAAGCTTGCTACAAGTTTCTTTCTATGGCTGAAAAGTTTTGATGTTGGTTTTTTCTTCCATCAACTATATTAAAAATATGTGCTGGGAGTGCTTTAGGATGATACTTGTTGAATGGAGTTGCTATGTTGGTTGGCTGGGATGTATTTTGGTACAAATTTTTGCGACTTGGTCAATTACCCTCCACACGGTTTCATGAGTTTTGGTGTAGATTCTACAGGGGATGCCTTCTAATTTCTTTTATATTTTTTGCTTTATCTTAGAGTGATTTTATTTACAGGTATTCTTTTGTTTTAGGTTATGTTTTATGTTTATATGATGAATCTCTGTTGCTGACTAGCGATGTGTGGAGTGACTGTGGTGGTCTCGAGGGGACTCTCTCCTGTTTAGGATCAAGATTGGAGGCTAGTTTCTACGTTTTCTTCTTCCCGGGTTCTATGGTTCTTAAATTGTTATTTTTCTATTGGAGGCTGAGGAAGTACTGCTCTTCTTTAGTGCTCGTGTTTCCAAAATGGCTCTACCTATTGATGTTGAAGCTAATGCACATTGGACACGAGCCACTTATGCAAGGGTGGTAGGCAAAGCAAATGACACGCTCTAGGACCCAAAAAACCTTGTGTTCCGTCAAGCATTTCATGACACTGTTACTGGAAAGGGATTTTCCCCTTGTATACATCCTGCTGGATTAAAGGATGGTGAACCAGTTGTGTTCTTTTCTGCATAAGAAATTACAGTCCTAAATAAAGAAGTAAAGTTCACACTTATTGGAAAGTTTTTGTTGGGTCACCCTAAAATGGAGCTAATTAGGAACTTTTTTTGACTCTCTTCAATTTATTTGGGCATGAAAGATTGGTTAAATAGATGGGAGACATCTTGTAATCCAACTCATTATGGAGGAATATTATGCATGGTTGTTTGCTAAGCAATCCATTATGATTGTTGGAACATCCATGAAGATATTAAAATGGAGTCCAAATTTTGATCCAAGTAAGGAACCACCTGTGGTTCCTATCTGGTTTAAATTGTCAGGTCTTCCTCTTCACCTTTTTAATCTGAATGCTCTCTTTAACATTGGTTGTGCCATCGGCACACCTTTAAAGGTGGACACTCCAACTTACAATAAAGCTAGACCAGCTCTTGCTAGAATCCTCATTGAGAAGGATATTACCCTCCCATAGATGAAAAGAGTATGGATAGGATCTGATTTAGAATTTTTTTGTCAGGAAGTGGTAATGGAGCAAAGAACTTATTACTGTCAACATTGTAAGATGTTTGGGCACACTATGGACAGGTGTTACAGGCTACACCCCCCCACTAAAAGGAACCCCAAAAATAATTCTGAGTCTACCAGTGGCAATACTGAGAAGATGCCAAACCTTTATGTTGAAGGAATTAATAACTTGAATCATGGAGAACATGTTGTATTGAATCCATTTATTACCACTGAGGTGGTCAACCCCTCTTCTACTTCTCAGAAATTGTATCTTGAACTCTCCTAGAGGATCCAAACTCCTACCTCAACAACTGATATACAAATTGAAGAGGGGGAATGTGTTGCTGTTACCCCTCCTCCCATCAGATCTGGGAAGGAAAAAATGGTTTCTCCTCCTCAGGTCACCGGAACTGTGAATGAAAAGGATACTATCATGGAGTCTACTAAACCATCTGCTAATGGGGTAGGCAATCCACCCCCATCAACATGATTAACTTTTTATTTTGGAATATAAGGTGGTTTGCCTACTCCCTTTCCTTAAAAAGGCTTAAATATATTAATAAGAAGCATATATTTTGGTGTATAGCCAATTTGGAACCTTTGGTTCATCAAAATTCTCAGAAATATTTAAAATATTTCCATGGCTTTTCCTAATTTTCTAATATGAATATTAAAATTTAAGTTTTCTTGAGAGCTAAAATGGGTTGTTTCATTCAGCTAAACCACCATCAATTCATGCACTTATTATTCAATATGGCTAACATGGGAGGCTTTGCTACTATTGTGTATGCAGGAACTTCCAAATCTGCCAGATAGGAGCTGTAGAAGGACTTACACAATATCAGTATTCAATCTGATAAAGCTTGGTTAGTGGGGGGAGATTTTAACTGTTTGGCTTCTCTTAACTGTTTGGCTTCTCCTTTTGGCTTCTCCTGCTGAGAAAAAGGGGGGAAGACCTGCATGCATCTCCACAATGACTGCATTCAATGATAACATCCAGACATTAGGTTTTTTTGATTTTGGTTATAATGGTCCAGATTTCACATGGAGAAGGGGAAGATTATGAGAAAGGCTGGATAAAGTTTTAGTTAATGATAGCTGAATTCAAGGTTTTGTGCATACTTGTATCATCCACCATAGCATGGTTGAATCTGACCAAGGGCCTTTGTTGATCACTCTATTTGTTGCCAACAAAAATAACAAGAACCATTTTAGTTACCTAAATTTCTGGTCTAATCATAAGGACTTCATATGCACTGTCAAAGAACATTGGAGAGACTGTGATAATGTCAACCCTCTAATCAAGTTGTGGAGATTGCAGAAAAAAATTGGAAAAGCTTTAAACAACTAGAATTGGAAAACTTTTAGCAATATCATAAATGGGGTTGAATAGCTTGAGAAGGACCTAAAAGCACTAGAGAATGCTAATATACTTGGACAGGTGGATGAGGCCTCCCTCCTTGAGGCTAATGAGAAGTTATTAACAGCTGTGGCTTGGAAGGAATAATTTCTCTAACAGAAAGATTCCAAAATCAAAATTTCAGATGGTGATAGAAATACTAAGTTTTACCATGCTTGTATCAAATACCAAAGGAAGTGTAATAATATCCACTCCAATAAAGACAACCATGGTAATTGTATTAAGGATAATGCAGGGATTGCTGCAAGTGCCGTGGCTTTTTGCCAACAATTAATGCAGGGCACTTTTACTCAATGGGGACAGATTAACCAAAATCTATTTATCTCTTATCATGAGTTCACTATAGAGATCAACCTAGCTGAAGTTCCAGGAGAGGAAGAAATCAAATACGCACTATCATTGATCCCGAAAAATATAGTTGTGTAAAATTTATAAAGTTGACCCCGCTTTGCAATGAAGCAAAAAATGTGATGTGGTATTTTATGAATAATAATGTTAAACACTTAAAGTTGGGATTCTATGCAAGTATATATATTTTTATCAAGTAAAACAAGACTTTCTTTTTAAGTCCCAAATATTGATCCCACGAGGAAGGTTTAAAATTGGAATGATAAATTAACTAAGAGATTCACATAAATCAATCGAAATTACTGTCACTAATTTTGAATGTTTAAGATACTATCAAAGCTAAATTATTTACTACTAGCATAATTTAAAAGCAGCGTTTAAAATTAATAACTACTAAACTATGTTTATCTCATAAAGTTTTCTAATATGAAAAAGCATCATTCTCACTACAATGAGTTTTTGGTGAAATAAGATGAGATAAATGGTTTAGATATGTATTGTCCAAATAGTAGCAATTTTAATTCTTTACCCTGATTTAGTGTTATTGAAAATCATTGGTTAATCTTAGGTTTAGTCCCTATATCTATGGCTAGGCTAGGAGGATACTGCTCTCACTCCAGAGCTTGCACTTCCCTTCCCCTGAAGGCTAACTATCGCTTTAGTTTTTAAACAGTAAGATCAAATCAGAGATTTTTAGTCTGTCACCCTAGAAATCTCCAATTCTACACCCAATAAAGTATATTTCCCTATTTATTTGCACTTAGTTCCATGAACGATATACTCCTTCATGGACTTAAATGTGATTCTCACTCTATTGTAGAACTCATACTCCATTTCTCAGATCATTTGTTTCACAACATATTTTATTAATTCATTTGGTCAGATTGAAAAGTAAATTAAGAACGGAGTTGAAAAACCATCACAATTTATTTTAAATTTTAACGTTGTCACATCAACATTATCTCTATATTTCACCATATCTCAGAGTAGGGAGAAATATAAAAGAATCTACTCAGACTTCATGAGAAAGGTACAACAAAACACAAATTTCGTACAACAAAACAAGTTCTTACAACAATTATAAATTTCATATAAAAAGGATATTTCTTACAACAATTATAAAAAAAACAACTCTTATTTGAAACTCTTTCTCAAAGCAAAACCTTTGTAGCCTGATCCCTCTTGATACTGCTAATATGCTAAATACAGTAATAATTCAGATTATATTTCACTTATATTTCCTTACTTTACAACAAAATAAAAAATTTGATCCTGAAGCAAAATAAGAATTTAACTTTTAATTTATATATATTGGGATACTACGCAAGAATAGGTATCTTAATCAAGTAATATATGACTTTTTGATTAAGTCCTGAATATCGAACCCACATGGATTTTTCACAATATGCACTATTAAGTAACAAACTTCTATTTCAAAAAGATAATTACTTAAACTAAAGATATTATCACAATAATTAAAGTTCAATTATTTTTGGTATTTTTGATATTTTGACAATATAATAACAACTTCTAAAGGTAACTTGAGTTTTTGTAAGATAAGAAGTAGTGAATATGAAATATCTTTTTCCTTATCATGAATCAGTAATAAATTCTATTGTGGAAGTATGCAATTTGTGTTGTGTCAAAATATGAGCAATAATATTCTGTACCCTTACTAGAGTTGCTATAAAGAACTTGCTATAAAGAACATTGGCTCATTAGCTAATCTAAAGTTTGAAGAGTTCTGAAGACCGGCTAGGCAGGGACGATAATAGCTCTCACTCTAGAGTTCCCTCAATTCCCTCCACATGGGGGCCAGCATCTCATATCAGAACCTAAAACAATAAATCAAGTTGGGGGCTTTAACCTGTCACTTTAAAGTCCTCTAACTCTACACCCTTCAATGAATATTCTGCACCCTTCAATGAATATTTCCCTATTTATTAGCACTCAATCATATGAACTACATTCACAATCATACAACCTCGCAACCTCATGTGATTTTTTCTAATTGTTGAATGTGACAATACCAGTTCGGTTCTTATATGTTCTCACAAAAAATTTTAACATCTAGATTGGCCAAATCAAGTAGTAAATGAAGTGCACGGATTTAAATCATCACAACTTCTTCCAACATTAAAGATCAATACTCTCCACAATTTCCATCCAAAACTTAATTACTTATCACTTTAAGAAAAGAAAACTACTCAGAATTCATGGAGAAAATAAAACACACTTTAGTTTAAAAGTAGATATCATTGTCAGACCAACAACAAGTCTCAAATAATATAAAAGAAGTCTTAAAATGAAAAGATAAAAACTTATCTCAAGTTCTCCGCCAAACTCTTGAAGTTCCTTTGAATCTCTTCTCTTTATAATCACTCAAAATAAAATAATAAAAAGGATAAAAGAAAATTAAAAGTGGTTCCTGAAAATATCTCCGAACTAACTCCCCAAAATGAGAACTTTCAAAACTTTCCAATACTTTCAGGACTCCTTTCAAAGTCATCTCTTCTTTCTTTTTTAGTTTTCTAAGAGGTGCCTAGACCCCTGGTGCTTTTTCACGTTCTTCTTTGTTTACCTGACACTTAAGCGTCGGATCTGGAGCTTAGTCGCCAAAACTCATTTGCACATTTTTCACCTTTTTGCTCCAAATTTGATCATTTTTCACTCCCTTAAGCATTTTTCACCTTTTTTACTTATATCTACAAGAAAAACACAAAAAATACCTTCCATTAAAGCGCAATATCTCAAAAATAGGTATAAAAATGTGTCTAAAAAATATTATATATTTTAGGTGTATCAAAATCCCCCAAACATAAAATGTTACTTGTCCTCAAGTGACACTTCAATCTTTAAAAACTACATATGTATGATATGTACATGAGTTTCTTTAGGAGTTACTAAAATTTAGATTTATAAATATAGTAGTCTAGTTTAGAAAAAATATTTAGTAAATGAGACCAACTAAAAGTTTAAAAATTTTTAAAGTTAAGAAAAATAAAAAATATGAGTTTCTATCTAATTCAAAAATGTATTGTAGGTTTTCCAAATTTAAAATTTAGTTCTTTAACTATCTCCACTTAAAAATTTTCATTAAAAATAATTTTACTTAAAATATTGTATCTATAAGCTTAAGAGCTTCTCAAGTTTTATACTTTAAAAAGATCAAATGTAGAACCAATTTTTGATTAGGCACTAATCCTCAAGCTTCTCCTTCCTATTTTTTTCCACTTTTTCTTTTTCTTTTTCTTTTCTTTCTTTTTTTTTTCTTTTCTTTTTTATTTTCAGGCAATGATTACTATATCTGGATAGGTCTTTAATGATTTTGAATTCCACTTCTCCTTTCCTAAAGCAAAGTCTTGGTATAAGTCTTCTACTTATAAATATAATAATAGTTTTGAAAATTATTTTAATAAAAGAAATTGAAGTATTAAAAATAAAAGTCTAAATTATCTAAATTTTTCAAAAATACAATTTTTCTCACAAAAGATAGTTACTTATATTAATTATTTTCTCATCTAAAAACTTTTTAACTTAAGGTATTTCTTCATCCACCCCAACAATATGATAAACTTTTTATTTTTGAATATAAGGTGGATTGCCTACCCCCTTTCCCTAAAAAGGCCTAAATATATTAATAAGAAGCATAAATTTGGGTGTATAGCCATTTTTGAACCTCTGGTTCTTCAAAATTCTCATAAATATTTAAAATCCTTCCATGGCTTTTCCTTATGTTCTAATAAGAATAATAAAAGTTGGGTTTTCTACAGAGTTGAAATGAGTTGTGTCATTCAACTGAACCACCCTCAATTCATGCACTTATTATTCAATATGGCTGGCATGGGAGGCTTTGCTACTATTGTGTATGCAGGAACTTCCAAATATGTCAGACAGGAGTTGTGGAAGGAATTGCACAATATCAGTATTCAATCTAATAAAGCTTAGTTAGTGGGGGGAGATTTTAACTGTTTGGCTTCTCCTGCTGAGATAAAGGGGGGAAGACCTCCATGCATCTCGAAAATGACTGCATTCAATGATAACATCCAGACAATAGGTTTTTTTGATTTTGGTTAAAATGGCCCAGATTTCACATGGACAAGGGGAAAATTATGGGAAAGGCTGGATAGAGTTTTAGTTATTGATAGCTGAATTTAAACTATTCTGCATACTTCTATCACCCACCTTAGCTTGGCTGGATCTGACCAAGGGCCTTTGTTGATCACTCTATTTGTTTCCAACAAAAATAATAAGAACCCTTTTAGGTACCTGAATTTATGGTCTAATCATAAGGACATCCTATGCACTGTCAAAGAACATTGGAGCGACTGGGAACATGTAAACCCTCTAATCAAGCTATGGAGATTGCAGAAAAAAGTTGGAAAAGCTTTAAACAACTGGAATTGGAATAATTATGGAAAAATCATAAATGGGGTTGAACAGGTTGAGAAGGACCTAAAGGCATTGGAGAATGCTAATATACTTGGACAAGTGGATGAGGCCTCTTTCCTGGAGGCTGATGAGAAGTTATTAACTGTTGTGGCTTGGAAGGAACAATTTCTCTAATAGAAGGCTTCCAAAATAAAACATTCAGATGGTGATAGAAAAACTAAGTTTTACCATGCTTGTATCAAATACCAAAGGAAGTGTAATACTATCCACTCCATTAAGGACAACCATGGTAATTGGATTAAGGATGATGCAAAGGTTGCTGCAAGTGCTGTGGATTTTTGCCAACAATTAATGTAGTGCATTTTTACTCAAAGGGGGCAGACTGACCCAAATCTATTTATCTCTGATCATGGGTTCACTCTAGAGATCAACCTTGCTGAAGTTCCAGGAGAGGAAGAAATCAAACAAGCACTATCATTGATCCCGGAAAATAGAGTTGTGTAAAATTTATAAAGTTGACTTTGCTTTGCAATGAAGCCAAAAACTTGATGTAGTATTTTATAAATAATAATGTTAAGCACTTAAAGTTGGGATTCTACGTAAGTGTACATATTGTTATCAAGTAACACAAGACTTTCCTTTTATGTCCCAAATATCAATCCCACGAGGAAGGTTTAAAATTGAAACGATAAATTAACCAGGAAATTTAGATAAATCAATCAAACTTACTGTCACTAATTTCAAATGTTTAAGATACTATCAAAGCTAAATTTTTTACTACCAGCATAATTTAAAAGCACTGTTTAAAATTAATAACTACTAAACTATGTTTATGTGATGAAGTTTTCTAATATGAAAAAGCACCTTTCCCACTATAATGAGTTTTCGGTGAAATGAGATGAGATAAATGGTTTAGATGTGTATTGTCCAAATAGGAGCAATTTTAATTCTCTACCCTAATTCAGTGTTGTAGAAAATCTTTGGTTAATTTTAGGTTTAGTCCCTAAATCTGTGGCTAGGCTAGGAGGATACTGGCTCCCACTCCGGAGCTTCCACTTCCCTTCCCCTGAAGGCTAACTCTAGCTTTATTTTTTAAACACTAAGATCGAATCAGGAATTTTTAGTCTATCACCTTAGAAATCTCCAATTCTACACCCAGCAAAGTATATTTCCCTATTTATTTGCACTTACTTCCATGAACAAAATACTCCTTCATCAACCTGTTGTAGAACTCATACTCCACTTCTCGGGTCATATGTTTCACGATATATTTTAACAATTCATTTGGCCATATCGAAAAGTAAAGCAAAGTTCAAAAACCATCACAATTTATTTTAAATTTTAACATTGGCACATCCATATTATCTCTTCAGTTCACTACATCTCATGGTAGGGAGAAAGATAAAAGAATCTGCACAAACTTCATGAGAAAGATACAACAAAACACAAATTTCATATATAAAAGAATGTTCTTACAAAAATCATAAAAAAACAACACTTATTTGAAACTCTTTCTCAAAGAAAATCCTTTGTAGCCTCTCTTAGGAAATGTAGGAAAAAGAAATATCTCACTTCTCTTCCTCTCCAACACTTCTTAGAGAAGAATTCACACTTAAACTCACCACAAAACTCAAAATTATAAAAAACAATTGCTAACTAATGATGTAGAATGACGTCAAATGTAGGTGTGTGTAAAGAAAAACTGAAATGAGTGGAGGAATTTTAAATGGTGCAAAGGGGGGGTTTCTGATCAAATTTTGCCCTAAATGAAGCATAGGTTGGTTCTCCAATCGGTGCATATAGGTGCATTGAAAAAATCTTCAAACAGCGTCCAAATTGATCCAAACTTCTAGAAATAGGGCTTCCACCGACACTAGTTCCGTCGGCCCCCATCCTGGTGTCGTCGGCACCGAAGACCCGTAAATAAATCTCAAGTCTCTGTCAAATGGTGTCGTCGACGCCCAGATTTTCTGTAAATTTTCTAGTAAAACTTATCACTGACAATTTACACCTTCCTCGTGGGATCGATATTTGGGGCTTAAATAGAAAGTCCTTTATTACTTGATAACAATATGTATACTTGCGTAGAATTGCATTATTAATTTCCTATAATTATATATATTTTACACAACTTAATTTTCATACAATGATCATGTTTTTGGCGCTGTAGTGGTATCAACTTCATAAATCCTTACATATAAAAAATTGGGATCAAGTATTTGGTGACGTTGCATAGGGAAGGTAATGGTTAAATTTAGGTAAATTAAATAGTTTTGATAAATTAGGAAAGTTAGAGATAATATACATACTATAAAAATATTTGAAAATAAAAAAAATATATAAAAAAGAAAAAATCCAAAAAAAAATTTATTTAAGAGTGTTATTTTTTTAAAAAAAGAATTTTACTCGGCTTACTTTATTTGTTTATGTGAAATATTGGATTTGAAGGCTTAGTACCTTACGATTCAGAGTTAGAATGTACTATTAGAAAAATTTGAAAACAACAAAGAGAAATTAAAAATTTAAAAGAAATGGCAATAACTTAGAAATTCCAATAATGAGAATCGATAAAGACCTTTGAAAGATTATGCGAATCCGACAGCAGATGAACTTCACTTGATTATTCAAAATCCTGATATTGTTGCTAATTCATTTGAGCTTAAACCTGCTATTATGCAAATGATACAAAATAATCAGTTTAGAGGATCACTTACTGAATATCCTAACTTACATCTTGCTAGTTTTCTTAAGATTTGTGCTACATTTAAATATGACAGAGTGTCTAATGATGTTGTTAGGCTTATAATTTTTCTTTTTTAAGTAAGGGATAAAGCCAAGGCTTGATTAAATTCACTAGCATCTGGATTTATTAGAACTTGGTGAGAACTATCACAAAAATTCTTGGCTAAATATATTCCACCCTCGAAAACCGCTAATCTTAGAAATGATATTACATCTTTTTGTCAGTTTGAAGGGGAATCAATATATGAAGCCTCAGAAAGATTTAAAGATCTTCTTAGAAAATGTCCACACCATGCTTTTCCAGATTGGTTAATAATTCAAACCTTTTACAATGGATTAGTAGGGTCTATTATAGATGCTACTGTGAGTGGATCATTAATGTCAAAACCTTTTGATGAAGCATATTCATTAACTGAAGAAATGACTACTAATCATTTTCAATGATCCTCTGAAAGGTTAAATCCTAAGAGAGTAGCCTATATTCATGATTCTGATGCAATGTCTATTTTAGCATCTCAAATTGCTGCTATTTCTAAAAAGATTGATCAAATAGGAGTGAACTATTCTCAAATACTCCCAGTATTAGAAGAAAATTGACTAGGATAGATTATTGATACTCAACCATCTTATTAAACTTTAAACACTATAATTAATCGAATGCTATAAATAATCGAAATAACAGTCCCTCTTCTAACTATTGTAACTCTGGATGGAAAAGTCACCCTAATTTTAGTTGGAATAATTATAACAATCTGGTGAATCCATCTGGAAATCTAAACAATCAAGGAATTCCTAACTTTTGACCTTATTATCCTCCAAGATTTAACTCCAATCCTAACCTAAAAATTAAGGAAAAGAAGTTGACGATGAAAGAAGTGATGTTGAATATGGGAAATCAAATACAAAATCAAGGGGTTGCTATTTGAAATATTGAAAATCAATGAGAACATATTGCTACTGCATTGTTTTCAATCCTTTCTTTTTCCTTTTTCAAGTGAGGATTACTATATCTGGATACCCTTTAATGATTTTGAACTTCACTTTTCCTTAAATTTGAAACTCAAAGAATTAAATTTGAAACTCAAAGTTTCATACTTTTTACATCATTGAGCTCCAATCTTTTCTTCTCAAATGAATTTCCAGATTCTTAATACTTTAAAATATAGTTTCCTTTACTTTAAATAGTTAACTATAATCTTTTTCTCTTATACTAAATATCTTAAGTTACAAAAATTAATTTTCATTATAAAAATATTTCTTTAAATCTACCATAATATTTAAATAGTTACAAAAATATAGTTACCTAAATTTAATTCAGTACATGAAATCATATAAATAATTTTTGAAAATATTGAAATAGAGGACATTTAATAGTTAATTTTTTTCTTCCCTCCCCCAAACTTACGATTTTAAATATGAACTAATACAGGTGAAAAGAAAAACTATAAATTTAAATCATACCTCAGTATTGTAGGCATTTTCATCATTCTGAAATTTCTGCAGGACTTCTCAAATTTTTACTTCACCTGGTATGTAATATTAGGAGCTTTCTACACATATAAATCATTAGAGGAATTTCTGGGTAAAGAAATTTTGAAATAAGTATAAAACTAAAACATTAAATAAGCACAATATTTCCTAACACAACCACAATACTAAACAATTAAAACTAAAATGCGAAACGAAAATCAAATTACAATCCACAATTCTCCTTAATATCTATTGAACTACACATGCACATTTAACTATAACACTAACTTTATAACAAGAATCCAAGTACACAACACAAAATAAAAATGAATGTCCAAATACATAAACATCCATTTCTATTACAAAAGGTTACATAAAATAAAAAAAACAAACATAAGTACATTAATTTCATTCAATATCAAAATCCTAAGCTATATCTTCATCACCTTGATCAGCAGGTGGATTGGGTTGATACTGAGTATATGGGGGCCACTCAGGAAACGTAACATCAGGCTCACCTCTATAGTGTCGGGCCTGAGCTTCATAATAGGCTACCTCAAAATTTGAATGCCTCTACAGGTACTCACTATCGTAATCGTGTCAACGTTCTAATCTTCCAATCTTTTCACTTATCAAGTCTATGCTCTTCCGCTGCAAGGTCAACTCATTCATTAAATCAGAGAGGGTAAGGGAACTAGAAGGTGGAAGGTCATAACTGGAAG
>NW_018220105.1:105639-110774 GCF_001263595.1 Phalaenopsis equestris
AACTTCTACTCCTTCTACTCCAGTTCTCCATTTCTCATGGGATTCATAAGTTTTCAAATTATCCTTAATAATGGGTTTCATAGGATAAACACATTATTCATCTCCACCTTCCACTCCAGAAAGTTTACAAATTGTATAAATAAGTCCAGGATGTCCTATACCTCCACTTGTTTCACTCCTCGTCGTAGTCAATATATTCTTAAGAATTAATTCTTAATAAGAATTATTCTCCCCACATTTATAGTTCTACTATTATGAATACAGAAATTCAGAATAGCTCTATCTCTAGTTACCTCACTATGGTAACAGAGTAGAGGAAATGAAATAGTTCCACACCTTAGAGGTGTCATTCAGCATGGAAGCAGAAAAATTTACCCGTTCTCACTGCTTTATCTTCCATGTTCCTTTCCTATCAGTAAGAAAGTTGATCACATCTTTGAGGGGGCCTTCCATTCTACTAAAGGATTCATAGTGGCAGCTATAAGAGTCTGGGACTTCATAAAAAGTGTTGATGCGGGCGGCAGTAAAGTCAATAGGGAATCCATGCACTTGAACAATTTCGTTATCAGAATAAATCACATTGGCGTAGAACTCCTTCACAACATTTGCATCAGCTTTAATGGTGGTGTAACAAAAGTTTTCCCACCTCCGCTCGGCAATAAATCGTTTAACTTTTCCTCCCGGACTTTCAAAAACTCGATCTTGTATGCACTTCTTTCCCTTAAATATGGAAGTAAATTTTGTTTGAGTCATCGCATTGACGAAGCGAGACTCGTCGAACTCAACTCTTCTCTTTTTTTGTGGAGCCATTTCAATCTAATTAAATTTAAGAAAAATTCCAAAAATTACTTCAAAAATGTAAATCATGGCTTCCAATAATAATTCTAAGAGTTTAACATTAAGATCCATGAATTTTTTCCCAAATTTTCTTCACATTCTCAAATTTTTAGGATCTCCTCAGTGTGCAAGAAATCCATGGTGAAAATCAAATACTTTTATCTTGGAGTGAAGCTCTTACCTAAAGATGATCAAATCCAGTGTCAAAAAGACTTGAAATTGCCTCACAATCCAAGATCTTTCAAGCCCTAGGTCGAAAATGGCATTTTTAGGAGGAGGGGGATGATGAATAGTGGCGGTTAACTGGTCAAAATTGCGGTTAAAGGTGTTTTTTGTGAGCTCACCATCGGCAGGGTCGATGGTGCCGTCGACGCGCTCAATTGGAATTTAAATCCTAAGTCTCAGGAAAATCTCTCTATCGGCGGCGTCTAGGGCACCGTCGGCGGGCTCTATTGATATTGTCCAAATTCTGGATTTTTGCGATTTTGATGAATTCCAAGCCTAAATGACATCTGTTTAATCATTATAGACATAATTTTAAGTGACTAAACGATGTACTTAGCAGCTATAAACTTTCACAACACAAACATCACATTTATATATACATTCCAAGGGGTACAATATACGTTACATAACACACCTAAGTTTGGTATTTTCTCAACCTCAATACATTAATTCAGCCACAACACTCAAAACGCTGAAAACAAAACATCCTATGCTTAGTCTCAACTATACAGAGATCTAAAAGCATAATTCTAAAAGATCTACGAGCATAATTTTAAAGCAAAGTAAATATAAAGTTCAAATCAAAATGCATAGATAGACAAATAGGTAGTAATATAAATCTGCTAATCCTCAGACTCGGTACTCGATTCTCCTCTGAGATCACCCATTGATTGCACATGAACGAAGAGGTTGTAGAAGGGTTGGAATGGAAATGAACTGACAGTGAATTTTGAGATTCTTGATCTACTATAATTGTCATGTCATTTTCATCTTCAAAAACTGGGAATCTTTCAGTTGGATCCAAAGGCTTCCAAGGTAGCAGTATATTTTCCCAATTTTCATAGGACACTTGGAAATGACTGCAAAGTGAGAAAATTGTGGAGGGGTGTCCAAGCCCATAAATTGATTCGTGAACGATTAGGCCTAAAACCGACTTCACAATTATAGAGCCAATGTCGATCGGCAGTCCCCTTTGGATGAATTAATTCAAAATGACACTTTCTTTAGAAACTTTACCAATCCTCATTGTCGGTAACAGTTTCGCAGAAATAAAAAAGTGCAATATTTTGAAACAGGATTCAGGAGTGTTGCAGAAAAAACTAACATACCCGTTTTCTCCTGTTTCCCAGTCGTCAGTTTCGTCCGTTAAATATTGGTAAATCTCATTCATCTGGTTTCTCGTTGGGACGAAATTGGAATAGTGGCAGACAGGAAAATTCTTTATGATATATATAATTTGTTGATCCGTGCTGGAGTGAAAGGGATCCATATTCCTGACACATAAACAACTCCTTGGTTGATTCCGTGTAAATTTGCATAGAATTCTTTCACCACAGGAACCACAACGGCGGCAGTAGTGTAGCACAGCACTTCCCGTCTTCACCACACTATCGTTTCTTCATTATCCGTCGTGGGATTATTCAATCCACAAATCACGAATCCTAATTCTTTGATCAATTTGATCAATTTTTTCTTCATCAGTAACTTGTTAAAGATTCACTGCGCTTCCGCACTAATAAACTTTCGCCAATTGAAAACTCGCATTCTGGGATTATCAAGGGAATTAGAAGCCATAGGAATGAAATTGGTTGAGTTTCACTTCATTTTTGGAGGGAAATATGAACTAAAAATCGAATTTTTGAGTTTAAAAAGACAATTTGAAAAGACAATTCCCGCCCGAAAAACTCCAAAAACTGTCATTTAAACCCACATAATCGTCAATTCGCCGGTTTCACCGTAGGCGGGGTTGATGGCGCCGTCGGAGAGCTTCTGTATTAATTTTGTCTGGACTCTCGAGAAAAACCAACCGTCGGCAGCGTCAAGGGCATCGTCGGCTGCGTCAAGGGCATCGTCAACGCCTAAGGCAAAATTTGCACAGTTTCACTCTCATTCGAATGTGTTCCAATTTTTTTTCATGGATTCAATTTTTAAGATGTTTCAAGGGTAAATAAGAGTAGTAGAGCTTAATACTACCACAAAATAATGATAATTTTAAATAAAAACTACTATAATCACGATAAAATAAAGATAAATATGGGTTGCCTCCCATAAAGCGCTTGGTTTAACGTCGTCAGCCCGACCTATTCAGGTGTCATTCAGGTTGACTGATCATTAAAACCTCTTTAAATTTTGGTCTTTTACCCTCATAATATGGTTTTAATTTGTGTTCATTTACCTTAAATCTATTTACCGTCTTCTGATCTTCAATTTCAACACTCCATAAGTATAAACTTGAGTCACGGTAAAGGGTCCTAACCAACTAGACTTCAATTTTCCAGGAAATAACTTCAGCCTAGTGTTGTAAAATAAAACTTCCTGTCCTAGTTCAAAGTTCTTTTGGTTAATCTTCCAATCATGCCCTGATTTTAATTTTTCCTTATAAATTATGTCGTTATCATAAGACTCATTTCTTAATTCTTCCACCTCATTTAATTGTAGCATTCTCTTCTCACCAGCATCTTTCAAATTATAATTGAATTCTTTAATCACCCAATATGTTTTTGCATCATGAATGAATTTTCTTTATTGTTACAATGTCAGCATAGGTGGAAAAATATCACTTAGAATATAGTTAACAATATCATCATAACATGGTATTTTTCACTCATTAATATTATAAAGTTGTTCATCAGGAAAACTGTCTGTAATTTCATTGTCAGTGTTGTATAATTCTTGATTTTCTAATCGTGACAAATGATCAACAATTTGATTATCAGTTCCATTTCTATCAATAATCACAAGATCAAATTCTTGCATCAAAAGTATCCATCTAATCAACCTTGGTTTAGCATCCTTCTTTTGCATCAGATATTTAATAACAGAGTGATCAATATGCACAACACATTTAGCTCCAATTAAATAAGATATGAATTTATTTAAAGCATACACAATTGCTAGTAACTCTTTTTCAGTAACAATATAGCTAATTTGTGCCTCATTAAGAATTTTACTAGCGTAGTATATAACTTTAAAAATCTTTTCATACATTTGTCCAAGAATAGCTCCAATAGCATAATCACTAGCATGACACATCAGTTCAAATGGTTTCTCCCAGTAAGGTGAAACTATAATAGGGGTTGTGATTAATTTTTCCTTCAATAACTCAAAGGCATTTAAACAACATTCAGTAAGTTCAAATTTCTTGTCCTTTTCTAAAAGTTGGCATAGAGGTTTAGTAATTTTTGTAAAATCTTTAATAAAACGCCTGTAAAATCCAACATGTCCAAGAAAACTCCGATCCTCTCTTACATTAGTAGGAGGTGTTAGTTTAGATATAACTTGAATTTTTGCAGGGTATGCTTCGATACCATCTTCCGAAATTTTATGCCTAACACAATTCTTCCTGCAACCATAAATTGCATTTCTCCCAATTCAGAATCAAATTAGTTCTTTTGCATATCTCTAAAACTTCTTTAAGGTAATTTAAGCATGCGACAAATGATGTTCCAAATACAGAGAAATCATCCATAAATACTTCCAATCCATCATCAATTAACTTACTAAATATGGACATCATACATCTCTGGAATGTTACAGGTGCATTACATAATCCGAAAGACATTGTTCCAAAAGGACTAGTAAATGTTGTCTTTTCTTGATCCTCGGGAGCAATAGGAATTTGATGGTAACCGGTATATCCATCTAAAAAATAAAAATATTTGTGCCCAGCAAGTCTATCCACTATTTCATCTAAAAAGGGTAAAGAGAACTGATCTTTCCTGGTGGCAGTGTTTAATTTTCTATAATCAATCCAAATACGCCACCCAGTAACATTCTGATAGGTATTAATTCAGTATTTTCTTTTGTTTCAACAGTCACTCCTCCGTTCTTAGGAAAACAATGAATTGGACTTACCCACGCACTATCTGATAATTCCAGTGTCTATCCATTTCAAAATTTCCTTCTTAACTACTTCTTTCATCATCTAATTTAATCTTCTTTGTGGATCAACTCTTGGTTTATATTGTTCATCTAATATAATTTTGTGCATACAGATTGAAGGATTGATTCCCTTAATATCAGCTAAGGTCCAACCAAAAGCTTTCTTATATCTTTTTAATGTATCTAACAGT
>NW_018220105.1:111404-114113 GCF_001263595.1 Phalaenopsis equestris
CCTTAGGATATGTAATTGAACGATCCGCTAACTGGAGAGTTACAGAAGTAGGTGAGACTTCTCATAATCCTAATCTTTTAAAAATTAATAGAGGCATAAGATTAATGCTAGCTCCCAAATCACATAAAGCTCTTCTATAAAATTTTTCACCGATAGCACATAGTATAGTGAAACTGCCAGGATCTTTTAATTTTTAAGGAAGTTTTTTCTGAATAATTGCACTACACTCTTTGTTAAGTGCAACAGTTTCATTATCCGTGAACTTCCTTTTTTGTTCAGAATATCTTTCATAAATTTCACATAATTGAGCATTTGCTCTAAAGCTTCTACGAAGGAAATGTTTACTCTTAACTTCTTAAGAATTTCTAAAAATTGGAAAATTATTTATTCTGTTTGTGTTGCTTCAATCTTTGAGAAAACGGTGGTGGAGGTTTCTCCACATAAATTTTCATTGGTGTAAATGGATACTCTAAATCTGGTTATTCATGATCCTTCACTTTGTTGGTATCCACTTTCTCTTTTTTAGTTTATGTTTCTTTTTGCACCCTTGTTTCCAATTCTTTTCCACTTCGTAATTATATCGCTTTGATTTGTTCTTTTCCTTGGTCTTTTTGATTTGGTTCCACAGTACTAGGAAAAGTTCCTAATGTTCGGTTACTAAGCGCAGTAGTGATATGCCCTAATTGGTTTTCAATATTCTTAATAGAAGTTTCTTGATTTTATAATTGATTTCCTTGAATTTGTAATTGATTTCCTTGATTCTGTAATTGTTGACCCATGTATAATATCAGCTCTTCCATAAACAACTTCTTCTCCTTAATTTGAGTAATAATGTTAAATCCTAGAGGATAAGAAACATTTCCTTGGTTAGATGAATTTCATAATGGGTTCACTGGGTTGTTTGCCCATTGTTGATTTGTAGAAGAATTGATATTCCAATTAAAATTTGGATGATTATTCTAACCTGGGTTATAATAGTTCGAATAAGGGTTGTTGGGTCTATTAATAGTATTTAAGGTCCCATATGAAGCTTGAACATCCGTAAATTGCCTAGATGAATTCTCTTCCATCATATGAGGTGGTTGAGAATAATTCATTCCATAATGATCTAATTTCTTTGATATTGCGGCAATCTGTGAAGCTAACATAGATATTGCATCAGAATCATAGATACTAGCTACTCTTTTAAGATTTACCCGCTGAGAGGGCCATTGAAAATTGTTGTTAGCCGTCTCTTCTATTAATGAATAAGCCTCATCAAAAGGTTTTGACATTAAAGAACCCCCAGCCGCAACATATATAATCGCAACATATATAATCGATCTAAGAGATCCCACTATTCCATTATGAAAAGTTTGAATTATCAACCAATCTGGTAACGAATGATGAGGGCACTTCCTAAGAAGATCTTTAAATCTCTCCCAAGCTTCATATATTGACTCTCCATCAATCTGACAGAGCGATGCTATGTCATTTCTAAGTTTAGCAGTTTTGGATGGAGGGAAATAATTGGATAGAAATTTCTATGAAAGTTCTCCCCAAGTTTTAATAGATCCCGGTGCTAGTGAATTTAACCACATCTTAGCCTTATCCCTCAGTGAAAAAGAAAAAGTCTAAGTCTAACAACATCGTTTGAGACTCTGTCATATTTGAAAGTAGCACAATTTCTAAAAAACTAGCGAGGTGTAAGTTTGGATCTTCATTTGGTGTACCACCAAATTGATTGTTTTGTATCATTTGGATAATAACAGGTTTAAGCTGAAATGAATTAGCAGCTACATCAGGATTTTGGATAGATAAGTGAATTTCATCTGCTGTAGGATTTGCATAATCTCTTAGTGGTCTAAGTTGGTGTTCATTCTCTATTCCTTGATTGTTCAGATTGTTTTCCATTGTATCAGAATTTCTAGGTTCTCTTCTTAATTTTCTAATCCTTCTAACAGTGCGTTCTAATTTTGAATCATAGGGTATAAGATTTTCAGGTCCAAATTTACAAATACAATTTGAAATCAATTCTAAGTAATATAACTAACTAAATATTAAAATAAGTTGCAGTTCAAGAAAAACTTTTCTAATAATCCTAATTTGTCTGTTACTCTGATCGTGATTTGACTCACTTACTCAATCACTCAATCACTCAATCACTCCCCGGCAATGGCGCCAAAAACTTGACAGTGACTTTTTATATGCTTAAAATACAAGATAAATATGAACGTAATTAATCTTCAATAATTGTAAAGTCACACTTATCAATGCAACTATACGTATGGCTCAAGTAATATAGGGCTCTAATGTAGTCCTAGATATCGATCCAATAGGGAGTGGTTTAGAAATACGAACTAAGATTTTAGAAAAGCAATGCTTTAATCACAACAACGAAGTTCGATTTGCTCATCTGTCACTAATAGGCAATTGAAAAAAATAGATAATTTTAATAACTATTAAATAATTAATGATACTAAGGAGGGTTTAATTGTGATACTCAATATATAAGAAAGCATCCTTCTTCTTGTCAAGAAATTATACTGAATGGATAAAGTGGTTCAAATTATATTATGTCAAATAGGAGCATGCTTATTCTTTACCTTTTGGTCAATGCATGAAGAACATTGACTAATCCTACGCTTATTTACTAGATCTGCGGCTAGGCTCGGAGGATACCGGCTCTCACTTCGGGGCACCCACGCTCCCCTCACCTGCGTGCCAACC
>NW_018220105.1:114754-138085 GCF_001263595.1 Phalaenopsis equestris
GGGCGGGGGGGGGGGGGGGGGTCGGCGAGCTTCTGAAGAATTTTGTCCTGTAGTCTCAGGAAAGACTCGCCGTTGGTGGAGTCGAGGGCGTCGTCAGCGGCCTAGTTCAATTCTCCTCATTTTGGTCCTTTTTGCTCCAAATTTGCTCCTTTTTGCATATTTTTGCTCCAATGACCCTAATTCATCATTCCTACAACAAAACATCAAAAATACCTTTCTTTAAAGTGCAATAACATAAAAAATAGTATAAAATAGGTATTAAAATCTCAACATATTTTCTTTTGGTCACATTCGGGGTAGGCCTCTTCAAGCCTTATTCCCATTTTTTTTGCATTTGAGGTGGGTCTCTTCAAGCCCAATTCCCATTTTTTACATTCAAGGTAAGCCTCTTCAAGCACTATTCCCATCTTTGCATTCAGGGTAGGCCTCTTCAAGCCCTATTTCCATTTTTGCATTTGGGATATGCCTCTTCAAGCTTTATTCCCATCTTTGCATTTGAGATAGGCCTCTTCAAGCTCTATTCCCATCCCTGCATTTGGAGTAGGCTTCTTCAAGCCTTATCCCCATCTCTACACTTGCATTTCCTCTTAAGTTAAATGTGAGTCCTCACACTTTCCACTCAATTTGGTCTCCTCATGCATAATTCTATCTCCTTGAGATCTTAAATTGAAATTCAAATTCAAAGTAAATTTTAAAATATTCAATTCAAATTAAAGCTTCACTGGGACTGTCAGTCTGCCCGATGATTGTTCCAGATTCTCCTTTCTTTTCCCCATCAAGAGTAGTTGTTACTCCCTAGTGGAAGGAACTGTCACTCAATGCTACACTTCATTCTAAGTTTGTTGACTTAGAAATCTGTGTTGGTTTTGTTGATCTCGCTGGTCAACGCCAATAAGTACGATGTGCTTGTCCGGCACACCACACCTATTAGGGATCCATTTATTGACCTCACTTTTGGCTGAAGTCTAGTTTTTATTATTTAGTAGCCTAGGGTCTAGCTATAGGACTTTCCAATTGACTATTCTTAGAGGACTAGAAAAGGAACCCTCACCATTAAAAACTCTAAACCATTCTTTTCTCAACTTGAAGTTCCATATATTGGTCCTAACCTCTAGCACTTAGTAGGTGGGGCCAATGTAGGGGAGCTCAAGGGGCATCCCCATAAAACTTTCTGGCCTTAGGATTGACCCTGAGTCTTGATTTGGAGCTAGTTCACTCACTTTCACAGACTTTCACTCACTCACAACCCTAAACCCAAACCTTATCGACTTTGATCCCTTGATTTTTTGGGAGACTCATATAGATGGTCACCTAGGCCCACTAACCCTAGGCTAGGGTTTAGCTAAGACCAGTACATAGAGGACCCAAATGAGGATTCCATTGGTCCATGGGTGTCATATAGGGTGGTTGGCATATAGGGTGGTTGGCACCCTAATTACACCAAAATACCTAACTTAGCCTTTTTCCCCCTAAATCTACCCAATTTACCAAAATACCCCTTAAACCCTAAATTTGACCAAAATTCTCAATTTCACCCAAAATACCCAAATTTGTACAAAAATCATTTCAAACACAAAAATCATTTCAATTTGTACAAAAATCATTTCAAACCATTTGAAACCACCCAAATTGTCCAAAACTTCCCATAATTTCAAATTTTACAAAAACACCCCCAAATTTACCAAAAATTCAAAAATAACCTTGGTACTCAAACTTTCCAAAAACCTCGAGAATCACTTCAAATATCCCCAAAACCAATTTGGGCACTTCAATTGAACCTAATTTGACCAATTTTGACCAAAAGCCCCAAATTACCTTTAAAGGCCTAATTACCTCAATTCACCCAAAATGCCCACCAATTTAATCCCAATCTTCTCCAATTTAAATTCTAATTTCAAATTCAACATGATCAAACAAAATTCTAACCAAATCCAAGTTCAACTGACCTACATTTGAGTCCAATTTCTACCCAAATGAAAAAGCCCAATTTGGCCTAAAACCAAAATCCCACTTAATTGCACCCCCAAATCCTTCCAATTGCCTCAATTATGCATCATTAACTCTTTGAAACAAGTCCACACTCCAATTTAAACCCTCAATTGGCCTTGGTCAAATTTCAATTGCACCTAATTTTAACATAAAACTAAAATCCCTAAATTTTCCCTAATCGAGCCATGTGCCCAAATTCCACCAAATTGATTGCCCTAACCCTAAAATTGGCACCCAATTAATGTTGAAAACTCTTCATCACATTCCCCTAGAGCATTTTGAACCATCAATTTGGACTTAACCCAAGTCTAGCCCCTAAACCCTAAATTTGACCATAATTCCCAATTTCACCCAAAATACCCAAATTCATACAAAAATCATTTCAAACCATTTGAAACCACCCAAATTGTCCAAAACTTTCCATAGTTTCAAAATTTTACCAAAATACTACCAAATTTCCTAAAATTACAAAAATACCCTTGGTACCCAAACTTTCCAAAAACCTCCAAAATCACTTCAAATGTCCCCAAAACCAATTTGGGCTTTCAATTGAACCTAATTTGACCATCTTTGACTAAAAGCCCTAAATTACCTTTAAATGCCTAATTACCCCAATTTACCCCTGATGTCCACCAATTTGATCACAATCTTCTCCAATTTCAATTCTAATTTCAAATTCATCATGATCAAACTCAATTCAAACCAAATCCATGTCTAAGTGAGCCACATTTGAGTCCAATTTCAAAAGCCCAATTTACCCTAAAACTAAAATCCCACTTAATTGCACCCCCAAATCCTTCCAATTGCCCTAATTATGCATCATAAACTCTGTGAAATAACTTCACACACCAATTTGAACCCTCAATTGGCCTTGGTCAAATTTCAATTGCACTCAATTTTAACATAAAACTAAAATCCCTAAATTTGCCCCAATTTAACCATGTGCTTAAATTCCACCAAATTGAATGCCCTAACCCTAAAATTGGCACCCAATTAATGTTGAAAACTCTTAATCACATTCCCCTAGACCATTTTGAACCATCAATTTGGACTTAACCCAAGTCTAGCCCCACATAACCAAATTGATCAAATGCCCAAAATCCTTTAAATTAACCCTCCAAATCAGCACAAAATCACCCCAAATCTTTTCTAAACTCTTTGTGACAATCATCCACTCCAAATTGCTTGATCAATTGAGTCCAATGCCATGGTTAGCCTAACCCAAATCCAACTTCAGGACAATTTAACCCAAATTGAAACCATGCACCAAAATTGACTTAGCCATACAAAAGTGGAAAAATTAATGTCACCATAGCCACCATTTGGACTCTACTGACCATCATAAACCTACCTAACCACCGAGGTGAGCTATGGATCAATGGTCCCTTGATTTAAGGGATCTTAACCATATTTAGCCATATTTTGAAGATACTTTGCCATCATCACTTGCTATTGGGAGTAAATCATAATTAACTCTCCCCTGACCTCCGTGAGGCAAGAAGTGGCCACACCCTGGCCACCCACCACCTCAGCCGCTAGAAACAGCCACCCCAAGGGAGCCCCAAATGACCAAAACTCAAAATTAAACCCCTCTGAGTTAGCTAAGTCCCACTGTCCACTTGAGGTTTTCTTTCCTCCACATCAGGAAGCTTTTGCACCCATCAAACCCCCCGGGCTTTACTAGGTAGCCATGGTTTTAAATTGACCCCTCCACAGCCAAAGAGAAGGGAGCTTGAAATTTTGGGGAAACTCTATTAAAATCTAACCAGAGCTTCTTCAAACCTTCCTAAGTTCAATCCTCCCGCGCTCAACCACTCAAAGCCACTCCATAAGGCCAATTTCTTCACTAAAATTTGACCTAGAACTAAGACAGATTTTCCACACCTCTATAATCCACCAAACTCCATTTAACTGTGCACACACCATCCCCACTGTGAGAGGAGTTGATTACCCACAAAAGCCCCATCCTAAATAACCTCTAACATAGATCTAGACCAACACCTGAAGTTGAGCTTGATCGAAAACTTACATAGACAATTCACTAGGGCCTGAGACTTCATGTCGAGTTATTTGGACCCAATCAAAGATAACAAAACCATCTGATTGAGGCCTCCCCTCTACGACAAAGGTATTAAACCGCAACCCTGAGATGAGCTTGTTTTGATTCTTCATGTGTAATGGCTTTCATGCTTGATTAACCATATTAATATGTTTGCTTGAGTAGATGAAGGTTTAGAAACAAACCCCATGTGATTTGGATGAGTCTAGATGAAGATCTTAGGGTTTTAGTGTGAGTGGTTCTCACGTTAGGTAATTTGGGGACGATAATGAGGAGCCTTCTGATCGCGCATTTTTTTTTTATGGACAGAGGAGATTAACCCAAACCAACTCTTGGTGCGAAAGCTGAGGTAGATGGCAGCATCAAATGGCGGAGCGCTGCGTGTGAGTTCGGAGCCGTCGTAGGATGAGTTAGCACTGCGTGTTTAAGTAAAAAAATATGGATTTTTTGATTAAATTAAATGCTTGAACTTCAAAAATCCATATCTTTTTCTAAGAAAATCATAAAAATAAAAGAAAAAATACCCTCTTGCTCAAGAAATGGAAGAGAATAATGCGAAATAAAAATAAAAATTATTTGTTGACTCTCTGATTTTTAATGAATTAAATACTCTCTAATATATTTTAATTCATTTTGATCAAGCAGTGCTCATCATGGCTTGGGATTTTTAGGGTTAGTTACTTATGACAGAGGGGATGTTCTTTGATTTTTCCAAGGTCAGAGCGTACCTCTATGCTTCTAACCCTAATTTTCAATCTAGAGTGGATATTTTGGCTTATTTTAATTATATGAATTAAAGTAATACTTGGAAAATTTTTAGGATAATTTTAGTAGGTTTTCTGTGGTCATAGAGGCTTAGGAAAAATTACAAGATGATTTGAATCATCTTGTACATTTCTATTATTAATTGAATGCATATATATATTTTTAATTTATGTAAATTAAATATTAATAAAAATTTGACAAAATCAATTCCAAATTGTGTATAAAGATCATGTTTATCCATTGTAAAAATTTAAAAATTATTTGATTATTTTTTAGCATTAAAGTTGATTTTTTAGTAAACATTGTATTTTTGTACAAAAATAATTATAATAAATTAAATACACTTAAGAAAATTATAAAAAGTAGTATTCTGAGTTCTTTATGATTAGGGGCACTTAGGAAAAGAAAACTTATTTTTGAGAAAATACTTAATTTTTGAGCTTTATTTTGAATCTAAAATATTTAAAAATAATTAAAATTCCCAAAAATACAAAATTATTTTAAAATGTACCTAATGGTCTCTTGATCTTTTGAGACTCATTAAAATATTTTTCCTAGTTTTTCCACGTTAAAAAATAAATTTTAAAAGCTTAAAAATGAATTTCCCTAATTTTTCTCTTTAAAATAATCATAATAAATAAATTAAAAATCAGAAAAATACAACGTTTGATTATCTGAGTTTTCAACACTCGTAGTAGTTTAATAAAATTTAAAATTAATTTTTGTAATTAAAACATTATTTTTCATTTAATTAAAACATTGAAATTGGTTAATAATTAAACAAAAATAATAAAAAATTAATTCAAAAAAACGATGGAATTTTTTCTAAGTGTTTCTGTGACCTAATAGGACCTTTAATGATTTTCTCATGAATAAAAAAAATTTATCAATTTAGGAAAATATTATTTTCTAGATTTAAATAATTATTTAATTTAAATTAAATGTTGAAAACCTTCATTATTTTTCTCTGGTGTTTTAATTACACCATAGATAGGACACTTTAATTTCTCAAAGTCATTTGAGTTGTGTTTAAGGAGTTATGAATTGGAAAGCCCCAAGGGAAATGCAATAATTTTAGATTTTTGTGACTTAATCAAAATTTAGTATTAACCAATGGAAAATGGGTATTTTTTATCCTAATAAAAATGTTTGGATCATTGAAACACGATGAGATGAAAGGGTAGAAACTCACTTGTCACCTTTTCATAATATGAACAAAATCATAATTTCCCTAATCATCATGACTATAATTTCCATAATTTCCCTAATCATCATGACTTGGAAGTTAATTGAGATCAAATGATTCTTAAGTGATGGGCTTAATCTAGGAAGATAATAATTTACTTATCTTAAACCTAAAATTAATGATCATGTGATGTTTCAAAAGAATATATGTCACTTAAACCAAAATTTGAACCACCACTAATTTCCCCCATTATGATTGTTAAGGGCTTGGTAGTGAACTAGGCTCGATGTCTAAGCTTAACTGATAGGATTTAGAAGATAATATGATTGGTGATTAACAACTTTAAACACTATAAGCCTAACTTTAATTATGGGCATCACATGATTTTATGACCTAAACCTGCCTTAAGGGAACCCACCCACATAACTCTTAAATGAACATCAATTTATTAATTAAGTGTCTTAGTCTTGGGACAAACAAAGCATCAAGTTTCCTTAAGCAATGAGATAACCCTAGCTTAACTTTAGGTAGTTAATAGAATGATATGATAAATTCTAAATGAACTCGAAATAATTCAAGAAATTCTTGAAGTAGTTCAGGGTCATGCTCTGAGCACTTTGAAATCTTTTGAATATTTCAAAGGGCAGATCAAACTTGCCATATTTTGTTCTAAAATCTCCCACTAAGATCTTGGGAGGCTCAATAGAGTCTTATTTTGGGGTTTGATGGCTATACCTTCATCCACTGCCATTTAAATTCTTTGCAAGACTATATATATCAGGTGAAGCAATGAGAATAATTGATAGGTACATTTTTAAAGTATTGCATTTACATTTTTGTACTTCATGTCTCGAACTTGCATTTTAAACATTGATGTCACCCTACATATCAAAACCAAAACTGTTAGGATAGCTGCAAAACCAAAGCCAAAATTTAAAAATTAAACAAGATAAAATTCACCGCCACAACATTCAATATATAAGACAACTCAAAATTTAATCACAAACAACACAAAAAACAATTGCAACTAAATTAAAACGTCACTATCAAATGATCAGGAATCCCTCCGAGTAGGTAACCTATGGTTGCTAACAAGATTTTCCACTATCTAAATGAAAGTATGGATCTCATTGAGTTGTATTTAGTAAATTTATTTGGACCAAGTGAACCCGAAAGAAAAAAGTGGTGCTGGAAAGAGGGAACTGTAGGATCCTAACCAATGTCGCTCTAACCAAATTTAACATACCCATAATACTTAAATAATTATAATCATAGGACACATTTGATTTGACATCAGAACTTTACACATTAGAAAACTTAAACTTGCTACGAAGAGAAGCTTGGAGTTAGCATTGCGGGCAGCATGACCATCTTCAACAGCAAAAGATGACTACATCAGCTAAACCATTCATTCTTTAGAATTAAACAACAGTCCATATGACTTCAAGTTTGTCCACCTAGTTCGACATAAATCCTCAACTAATCTTTATTCTTTTGTATAGCTTTGCTGCACAATATAAGCCCTAACTCATTTTAGGATTCTGAGGTTGTCTTCCATCGCGACATAAACCCTCACATCTTCCAGCCTGTTTGTGTGATTGTTTCACATGAATGAAACATCTAAATAATTTTCTTATTGAAATTGAAGCCAAACAGTAGGATAGTTTGGGAAGTAACTGAGGTACTCCTTAGAAATCGTGACATCCCCTAGTCATTCTTCCTTTGGATTCCAGAATAAATGTTCCAAATTTGATTCATTCCCCTTTCACACCACTTTATTTGATATAATTGAAAAGTCCTATTCCTTTGAACTCCTTGACGATAGTATCCCCTGATATTTATCAAGAATTTTCTTAGGTGATTCCAGATGTAAGATGTAATTAATTATAGGGGCTTTCCCTTATAGGAATCTTTTCTGAACCCAGCTTAATATAAAACCTATTTAATTTTTCATATTAAATAGGAGAACTTGTCGGCAAACAAATAAAAATGTTTTCACAGAACAAATGAATGACATATAATCTTTAGTTTATTTAATTGAGTCTTACCAGTAAGTAATGTGTTTATCCTTTAGGATAGATGCATTGCTTGCAGTATTTTGCTTGTTTATTTAAACTATTGGGAACATGAGATCGATTCGGTCTTATATTTCAAAAATTTAAAACATTATCTTCCAAATTATATTTATATATATTAATTTAAATTAAAAAGGTTGTTGGGATATCCATCCTTGCAGCCGACGACTCAACAACTCCTCAACTTTTTAGTGCCGATAACCATCTATTCCAAACTTTTTAGCTGGGAATTTTTTCTTTAAGGGAAATTGATCTGAAATAAATTACTTACTCCCTCTATGTATTTTTTTATTGGAGAACATTTCGTAAGCTACTTCCAGTTGATGATCTCCTTAAGCTAAAGGGTCCGAGAGGCCCTTCTAGATGTCATCTATGTATCACTCTTAAATAATATCTTCCACACCTTTTCTTTGAATATAACTATGCTCAGAGGGTGTGGTAGGAACTCACCAAGAACTTGAGAGTGAACTTGATGGTATTGGCTTGGTTCTTCCTACTTTCTTGCTAGCAGGGGTGGAACCATGTCAAACTAGGAGATGTTCCTTTTATAGTAGCTTGGTTCCTTTGGATGGCTAGAAACAAGGCAAAATTTGAAGACCAACCGCCCTTAGTGCATCATACTATGATCAACTGTAAAGCTTTTATTGGACAAATGATCAAGTACAAGGGATTCATAGAAATAAGCAGTATTCGAAGCTTCCCCCTCCTCAACAATTTTACTATCTCGATGGTTTTTTGGATAAAGCCTCATCACCCTTGGATCAATATTAACACTGATGGAATTTTCATTGATACTGAAGCTAGTTTTGGTGGTGTTTTCAAGGATTTCATAGGGGCTTGTAAACTATATATCTACTGTCCAATGATTACTCAAGAAGTTCTAAAAACTGAAGCTGCTACTATCTGCTTGGCAATCCAAATCGTTATCAAGATGAAGTGGGAAAATATTCTTATTGAAACTGACTCTGCTTTGCTCATTCAGATGGTTAAAAAGGTTACCCTCTGGCATATCCTTCAATGGTTAAAAGTTGTTCAATCTTTCAGGAACTCTTGTCATTTTCTCTTGCTCTTTAACTGTAGAGAAGGCAATATGCCTACTAATCAGCTTGCTATAATGACAAGCCATGTTGATGGTGCTTTTGTTTCTTCCGGCCCCCCTCCTCTCCCCTTTTTATTTAAGGGAAACCTCCTTGAGGCTCCCTACCTCAGAGTTGTAACCCCTTCTGCTCCATTAATATATATATATATATATTTTTCCTTTCAATATATGTGTGTGTGTGTGTATATATATATATATATATATTAATTTTCAAAATGTAATTTGGCAACCAAAACTTTCTGGTGACTCTGCTGGGAATTAGTTCCTCTCTCCTTCAATAACTAGATGGTTTTTCTCTCATAAATCGACAACGCATCCATGTCCCTTGTAAGCCAAGCTACCATTCTTCCATTGACATACCTCACTCATTTCTATCTTGAGCAGGTATAGTCATCTCCTCCTGAACTCTTAAACACCCCTAAGACAGTGAGTTTTCGGGATCGTCCCACCTCCAAGAAATGGGGTGGACCCCCCATAGATGTTAGCCTCAATGCAGATCAATTGAAGTGATTTTTGTGTAAATTCCACCCTTTCCTGCTGATTTAGATTTGGTCCTTTATTTTACCTTCTTTCACCGATATGGATAATTTGTTGACAAAAAATTATGCAAGTTTTTCACTCTCAAAACCATTCTTCTAATAATTATAAATAAAAAAAGCCTGATAAATTTTTGAAACTTTATCATATAAATAAATTCAAATAAAATAATTAAAGATGTATTCAAAAAATGTTTTAAGAGAAATAACTGATTTTCTCAATAAGTTCTTTTCGTCTTGAAGATTGCCACAGTAGAAGGAAGCATAGGATGAGACTAACATTTTGAATCCACTCTATAGAAGAATGTCTATGCTAATGTTAACTTTATCCTTGACTATTGGGATGGACTCGACCGTGGACAAGAGTGAGCTACCTGACGGAGAAATCATCCATTTCGAATAAGGGTTTGAAAATTCTGAGATCAAGTTTAGAAGTCTTACTGCACCATTCTAAGAACTAGGACACCTGAGACTGTTGAGCTAATAGTGGAGTTTAACTTGAGGTCAACCTAGGAGTTCCTGAACCTGAAGAGGGTGTTAGTTGAGAAGAATTCTACTATTTCTAATAAGTTTGTTAGAGGTATGAGAAGTACTCTCAGGACTGTTGTTGCTAACCTCACTGGTCTAGTGTTCACTGCTCCGTCACCATTCGCGCCCTGTTCAAGGGAAAAGATGTTGAAGTGGATGATGAACCTGTCACTGTCAAGGGTTTGACTTTCCCTGTAGCTCCTTCTCTATTTGAAGAGGGATGCAGATTAAGGTGCACACCTTTGACCCAAGCATGGAGAAGAAACAAGAATAGGAAAATTGCTAAGATAAAAAAAGATGAAGGTTACTGAGGATGTTGCCCTTGCAGAGGATGTAGAGCATGAGTTTGGTTTACCTGAGTCCTCACAAATGTTGGAGGGAGCAGGTTCTACACACTATCTGTTGCTAGAATGAGGAAGATATCAGGAGGATTGCTACTACGCCACCTCATCTTTATCACTACGAGGGTTGGAGGGAGAAGAAGACCAAGGCTACATCAACGACTTGATTACAAACTATAATTGAGAGGCTAAAAGTAAAGGAAATTTTTTTATTCACTGATACTCTTAGAAGGATGGGACGAGTACCCACCAAGGTCTACGTCAGACCAAGACTAGTTCCACAAGAGAAACCCCATTCCCTAAGAAAAGGTCTGGTGGAATGATGGATCATCTACTAAAGTATCCAGTCTGCATGCTAGGGCTCGCACCACTTATTAATGTGTTGGTACTGACGATAGGCCATCCACCCCTTGGACATGGACACACAATGAGATGGTGTGGCAACCTAAAATTTTTAGGCTAGTAACTACTAGTAGGATCAAAGTTAAAAGTTCTGAGGAGAATCTCAAGCCTAAAGAGATCATTGTTACCTCATAGAAGAAGATTTATCAGCCATCGCTAGTGAATCTTAAGACCATTAAGAGAATTTTGATTGAAGAAATGTTAGAGGAACTAATGACTGATCTCAAGAAATTGTCTCAAGAAAGGAGGAATGAGTCTGATGATGATGAAAAGGAAAACTTGGTCAACTGCGTAGAAGATGAGTATGTTGAAGTGAATGTGGTTAAGACATGAGCTTCATCATCTCTATGAGAGACTCAGGCTCTTGTAGAAGGAGATCACCTGAGGACTTACAAAGGCTTATTCAGTAGAAAGATGAGATGATTGACCATATGGAAAAGAGAATGGAAGAGATGATGGCTGCCATAACCATGCTTCAGTACCAACCTCATCTACCAAAGGAACCTCCTTCAGAGGTTATTTAGATCATGGATGAAAGAAATAAATTTACCTTCATCAAAAGAGAAGAGCAAATAAATAAGGATTATATCCAAAGCCTAATACCAAAATAGAATATTAAGCTTGTAGTAGAACAGCAGGTGCGAGAGGCCCTAGTCCAGTCTAAAAAAGAAGCATTGATTATGAGGGATAGAACTTATATCAAAGATTTTGATGCCATCTAATATCCTAAAGGCTTTATACCAGCTCTGTTTAAGACATTCAATAGGAAAAGAAACCCCTGACAGGTATTGCCTAGTTCCACAAAAGTTGATGCAATGCGAGGGGTCGTGATGCTTTGTTATTCTGCCAGTTTGTTAGTAGCCTCTCCATAATTACCTTTGACTGGTACGAGGAGTTGCCAAATGGTTTGGTGAAAACATTCATAGAATTGGTAAACCTGCTTGACTAGAGATTTGCTAGGGCTCAACACCACGACACCTTTGGTCATCCTGTGGTCAAGAAATAGTGATTAGATGAGATATTGGTGAACTATATTATAAAATGGTGGAATTTAAGTATGAAAAGCATACCATAGCTCTAAGAACAACACACGATTGGAATTCTATTGAAAAGTATCTATGTCTCGATAGTATTTCTCCTCAAGGGTTTTACCATTAAGAGTTTCAAGAAATTTCTCAACAAGGCCAACAATCTTCAAGAGAAGGCTAAGCAGCTCAATTTCCTGAAAAAGAGTGACAAGAAGAAACTGATCAAAGCCTTTGAGAAGAAATTTGATACTATTGTAGCAGTGGATAAAGAAAAGTAGCCAATGCAGATTCAAACAAAGGGAACGAGACAAAGTTCCCAACTGCCACACAACACGATCAGCAGTCATTTCAACTGAGGTATCATCAGACAAAGGGAAGATGCTCCTTGTCAAAGCTCTTGAGAAAGGTCTATCCTTTTAAGGATGAAGCAATTGGTAAGATTTTCCAAAGCCTGATTATAAGATTCGATTTCTAGTTGCCATAAACTAAGAGGCCAAAGGTGGTGAACAAGAAGGATCATCCATTGTACTGCCCTTATCACAGGATTCTATGGCATACAACAGAGTGTTGCTTCATTTTCAAGAATTGGCTTGAGACCAATCTCAAGAAGAAGAACCGAATGATCCCAAAAGAGTACATGAAAGAACTTAAAATAGATTTTGTCAATGTCATTTCAGCTAATCATATTATGCTGATTGATTCGTACGCAGTGGTTGATGGATGGAGTACGACATGGGAAAAATCCTTGAAGAAAATGCTACATCAAATTCATATAGCTTCGGCGTATGCTTTGGATCATACTTCAAGATTAACTAAGCCAGTACTATTAATTGCAGTTGATGAGCTGCTTCAGAACAAGAAGATGGAGGTGACCATGAAGGAAAAGAAGACTGAAGACCGGAAGAGTAAACTAGGGGTGCTTTTCATAAGATGGTTGTTTTTAATTTGGGGCAAAAATCCCTCGAACCTTTGACTTCGTATGATTATTTTTTTCCCCTGTGGAGTACTAAAATGAGAAGAGTTATGATGTTGGCTAACTTCTGATTGTGTCTAGCAATAATGTAACTAATGACAACCAAGCTAATTCAGATCTTGATTTCAATTTTAATAACAATTCTCAAACTGTACAAAACCTCAGTGATCAAAATAAAGAGGAGGGTACCAACAAGGATGTTTACGATAGCTCCAAAAGTGATGTACTCTTTTGCAAATTCCAAGGACCACCTATCAAAATTGAACTCAAACCCTTATACTCCAAAGCAACTTCAGAAGAGCCAGTTGTTCTAAGTCAGGAGGAGGAACCTTTAGATTCCATGCAAAATTTGGAGGAGATAATGAAGATCAACTTAAGAAGAAAAAATGTTTTACCCCCAAGAATGGGTCCAAAATACAGTGCAAAGCAGATGGTTACTCAAGGGGAGCCAAACCTGCCAACAGATGAAATATCCATTCGAAAAAGAATTAAGAAACTGGTAGCAACATAATGTAGTATAACATGCTAGCCCATCTTCAAAAGTTGCCCACCAAACTAAGCATCTATGATACTCTGATTCTGTCAAAGGATATGAGAGAAGCTCTAGTAAGGGCCTTACTTGACCCAGAGGTTTTCTTAGCTTATTTAGTTGATAACCCTTGGATGAGATCTACTCATTAAGAGAACAGTATGGTGTTACATTCACAGACAATGACTTGTTGCTTGGTACAGTGGACCATAATCGACGAGATGCCTGAATTAGCTCTAAAGGTTGTAGTTCATAAGTTGAGATTGGATCAAGCCTTTGTTCCAGTCAGGCAAGCTCCTAGAAAAATGTTTTTAGAGATTGAGCAACAAGTCATAGCAGAATATAAAAAATTAATAGACGCTAAATTTATCCATGAAGAGCAGTACCCGACCTGATTGGCTAATGTGGTGTAAAGTAAAAAGAAGAATGGTCAATTTGAGTGAGCATTGAATTCAAAGAACTGAACAAAGCATGCCCAAAAGATGTATTCCCTTTACTAATTCCAAAGTTGATGATTAATATTGTATCAACCCACACAATTTTCTCTTTTCTGCATAGGTTTTCCTGATACAACCAGATTAAGATGTCGCCGAAAGATGAGATGCTCATAGCTTTCAAAATGTCGTTGGGTGTGTATTATTACACATAAATTTTATTTGGATTGAAGAACGTCAGTGCAACTTATATGTGAGAGATGACAAGTAAATTTGATGATCTCATCCATAATCAAGTTGAATGTTATGTGGATGACATGATCATTAAGAGTAAATTGATGAACAATCATTTGTATGTTTGAGAATTATTTTTGAGCAGCTATGATAGTTCAATCTTAAGATGAATCCCTTAAAGTGTACTTTTGGTGTTACCTCCAGGAAATTCTTAGGGTTTATTGTCCATCACCACAAAATTGAAATTAATCTCGAAAGGATTAGAGCCATCTTAGAAATGCCAACCCCCTAAAAGCTTAAAGTAATTATGATCACTTTAAGGGAGGTTGGAGTCTCTCTTATGCCTTATTTCACATCTTTTAAGTAGGTGTCAGCTGATCCCGACTTTCTAAATAGAAATAAAATGCGATGTATGCGATTATAGCTTAATTTCCAAAAACTTGATCCGAAGCAAAACCTAGGTAAGTTTTCCACTATGAAACAAATAAGAATATATTTATAATATTTAAATATGAGATATTACGCAAGTATATGTATCGTTATCAAGTAATATACGACTTTTTGATTAAGCTCCAAATATCAATCCCATAGGGAAAATTGCTATATGCTTTTTACAAATTTAGAAGTTTTATATGAAAAAAATCTACTTAGCAAAATATTCTTACTTAAACTTAAGAAGTTAAAGTTGGAATGCAAATTCAATTCTTTCTGTAAATTTTTTAGTTTATAAAAATAAAGTAAGCAACTAATTAATTTAACTAAGTACTTGTAAGATGAAAGTGATATAAATAAAATATTTTTTCCTTATCCTGAATCAGTAATAAGTAGAGAAATTATATTGTGGAAGTATTCTAAATGTGTTATGCCAAATAGGAGTAATAATATTCTTTACCGTTACTAGAGATACTATAAAGAACATTACTATAAAGAATACTAGAGATACTATAAAGAACATTGGCTACTCTATAATTTGAATAGTTATGAAGACTGGCCAGGTAGGGAAGATATTAGCTCTCACTCTAGAGTTCCCTCTTCTCCCTCCACCTAGGGGTTAACATCTCATATCAAAAGCTAAACTATAAATCAGATTGAGGGCTTTAGCCTGTCACTCTAAAGTCCTCTAATTCTACACTTTTAAAAAGTTTATTTCCCTATTTATTTACACTCAATCTCATGAACTACATTCTCATTAATGAAATCAATAAGTTATTCTAACAATTTGTTGACTGAGACAATACCATCTCAAATCTTACATGTTCTCACAACAGGTATTAACATCTTAATTGGCCAAATCAAGAAGTAAATGAAGTGCAAGGTTTCAAATCATCACAACATCATCCAACAATTAAGCCTAATACTTCACACAACTTCCTTTCAACACTTAATCACTTATCTTTATAAGGAAAAAGATAAAGAAAACTACTAAGAATCCATGGAGAAAACACAACCACATGAGCATGGAGAAAACACAACCACACATGAGTTTAAAAGTAGAAATCATGCACATGAATAAGAAATCTAAATTAAAACTAAGAGTAGTCACTAAAATAAACACTTATCTTAAACATTCTCCACCAAATGTCTTGAATTTCCTTTGAATTCTCTTCCTTCACTTACAATACAATCTAAACACTCAAAAAAAAAAGAAAAGTAAAGTGGGCAGTGCTGGCAACTTAGATTATGAGTGCTATAAATTTGATGCGTGGCTGGCCTCTTCTCTTGGAAAATCTAAGCCTTTTCTTATAAAATCTAAGGGATGCCTTGGTGTCTCTTCAAAAAGGTGTCTCCATTCAATGAATCTTCCACAAGTTGCATCCTGAAAAGCCCATTGAATGAATTTTCATGTCCATGGGCTATTTACCACGCTTTTACCAAGGGTTGCTTCAAACACCTCTTCAATTTTTTTTTTAAATTCAATGAGTAATCAAGGTTCATCTCATAATTACTTTTGGCGCTTAAGCGCGGGTGTATGGCGCTTAAGTGCAAAACCTCTAGCGCTTATGCATCAATTCTAGGGCACTTAGGTGCCCCAGTTCTTTTTTTGCTCTTTTCTTCATTTTTGCTCCAAATTTGACCCTTTTTCTCTCCTTTCAAAATTTTTCATCCACTTGATTGTACCTGAAAGAAAAACACACAAATACCTTTCATTAAAGTGCAATATCTCAAAAATAGGTATAAAAGTGTGTATATAAACACTATATATTTTAAGTATATCAAAATCCCTCAAACTTAAGATGTTACTTGTCCTCAAGTGACCTTTCAATCTTTAAAAAACAACATAAGTAGATGATGTATATGAGTTTTTTTAGGAGTTACCAAAATTTTGATGTAGAAATATAGTAGTCCAATTTAGAAAAAAATAATAGTAAATGAGACCAACACAAAGTTTAGAAATTTTTAAGGTTAAGAAATATGAAATATGAGTTTCTATCTAATTCAGAAATATTGTAGATTCTCCAAAAATAGAGTTTATGTATTTTATTTTCTCTACTTAAAATTCTTTATTGAGCATGATTTTACTTACTATTTTATATCCTTAAACTTAAAAGTTTCTCAATTCCTATACTTTAAAAATATAAGATGTGGAACTGTTTTTTTATTAGGCACTAATCCTCAAGCATCTTCTCCCTTTTTCAATTTTTCTTTTTTTTTCTTTTTTCTTTTCTATTTCTTCTCTTTTTTGGTCTTTTCTTTCCCTTATCTTTTTCTGGCATAGATTACTATATCTGGATAGTCTTTAATGGTTTTGAATTCCACTCTTATTTTCCTAAAGCAAAAAGTTGATATTTTTCTTTTACTTAAAACATAAAAATAATTTTGATAATTAATTTAAATAAAAAAAATTTATGTTTTGAAAATAAAAGGTCTAAATTTGTAAATTTTTCAAAAATATAATTTTTTCCTACTAAAGATAGTTACACTATATTTAGCATTTTTCACACAAAAAAAAACTTAACTTAGTTTTTCTTTATTACTATAAATTTTAACTATACTCTCTTACTCATTTCTAAAATCAATTTTTTACTTCCTTAATATAACTTCATATACATTGTCATTTTTCAAATCAAAATCAAATTTCTTTTAAATACATTTGAGAATATATAAAATTTTAAGTTCTTTTTAGAAAAATTTCTCATCCCACCCCAAACTTAAATTTTTATTAGAAATAAAACATTTAATCATCGTTATAAATAAGTAGGAATGAAAACTAACTATAACATGCTTGCAGGAATTTTCTTATCCTAGATATGCAAGTACAAATATTAAAAACAGGAGTAAAAATTTTAAATTGATCAAATTTTAATTTTCTTAACATATAGAGATTCATCAAACTTCTATGCAGTGGAGTATAACATAAAAGCAAATAAGCACACTAACAAACGTACATGACTACTATATAACGAAAAATAGCTGGTAGTAAATTGAAAATCTTAAACATGCGGATTTCAAAAGTTAAAAGTTAGCTAAACTCAAAACCTTCCTAAGTTTCTAGAATTAAGTTCAGCACAGACTAGTTAAATACATTAAACAACACAATTATCACAATTACTACCACAAAAAATAATAACTACTCACAAAACATAGATACATCACAGTAGGTGTATGAAACAAAACATAGCAGTCTCAATAATAACAATTAAAAACAAAACACTAAGTACAGAACAGCTGCACTGACAATAGTTCATAACAATAAATAACCTAAAAACATCAAACAGTACTAAAGATCCAAACTAATCATTCCCCTCTTCTTCATCACTATTGTCACTATGCCAAATAACTGCAGGTGCATATGGTGGATATCTCGGGTACTGAGGAAATACAACATCCTGATTACCTCTCACAAGGTTTTCCATAGCTAAGTTAAATTCACCATCATAATCACTACATCATTTTATATATCCATCCATATGCTCAACAAAATATTCTCAGTTTGATACCTTTTTATTGGTATAAATGACATTATTCAAAATCCTTTGTAATAATAATAACTGAGAATCAGATCCAGAACTTTGACCTTATGATGTAGAAGCATGTGAAGTAGACGCTCGTGATGTCGAAGCAGCAGAACTACTGGGGAATCCACCCCTCTAGCCAAAAATAGAATGATGTGAATAAGAATTCTCATTCACACTAGTAATAGGCTTTAGTGGAGGTATAATCTCCTCCCAGTTGTTAAATCTAACTCTAGCCTGCTCGCATAAAGAAAAGATCAAGGATGCAAATCCCAAACCTACAGTAGTAGCAGTGACTGTTGAGTTGGTGATAATTCAATGAATTAAAGCTCCAATATCAATACGCTTGAACTACGGAATGCAATAGTTCAAGGTTGCTCGATCTCGAGTCACTTCACTCAAATGATTTGTAGGTAGCAGACGAGCATAAATAAAATAATGCCATACTTTTGCAGTGACATTCAACTTTGAAGCAGAAAAGTTTACTCTTCTTTCATTTGAGATCTTCCATAACCCTCTCTCAAAAGTCAAAGATGAAATAATCTTGACTTACTCTTCCTCAGTAGGACTATAGTTTGAATAAAAACACAAATTACTGTGGGCAATTGATAAAATTGAATAATTACCTCAAGATAAAGTTGATCTGTCTTCCCCCTCACTGTGACTCCTTCTTCATCAGCTTCAGAGAGATTTGCATAGAACTCCCGTACATTAGAAATCACTGTGATAGCAGAAAAACAACAGAACCGCTCCCACTGGCGACAAACAATCAAATCTTCCACAGCTCCTCCCGGATTTTTAAAACACCGCTCAGGAATCAACTTTCTCGACTTCAGTGCATCACTGTATCAATCCCGATCTCTTGAACTGACAAACTTGTTTGGATCGAATGGAGCCTTCCCCTTGCTCCTCTTCATTCTTGGTGCCTTTCTATAAAATGTATAAAATTAAAAATAAATTCCTCATTCAACTCCAAATAACAAAACTAAACTCCTAAAACCTTAAACTAATTAATCCATGCCTTTTTCATGATTTTTTCTTAAATTTTCACCATGAATAGTGATTTTTGAGTATCTCATGAATGTTCTCAAAATACACGGTGAAAATAAAAAAATTTTACATTGAAGTGAAGCTCTTACCCCATGGATATAAAATCTAGCAATTTTTTTCTCAAGTCTTCAAGAAATTTTCAAATATGGTGTGCTCAAGCCTAGAAATCGTGAAAACTCGAGGAATAAGGTGACGATAAGGTGCGATTATGGAGTTTTTCAGACCAATTTTTTACTTAAAACCATTCGGGAACCGATTTTGTGAACCAATGCTTAAGCCTGAATGGTTCGGCGTTTAAGCACCTTTCTCTCGGTTTAGACATCGCTTAAGCACAGGTTTTGGCACTTAGGCACCAGCGCAAAAATTTTGATTTTTTTGATTTAAGTGAAATGGATGTCTAGCCTAAGTCAACCAACAATAAATGGCCTCAAAACACAATAAATACTATTTCCTTCCCTCTTAACTCTTCCCTTACTCAAGATTCATCAATCTTAGTAATTCGATTCAACACACAATAAAAAAAAATTACTCACAAACAAAACACTTATTTTTAATTCATAAGCAATTACAAACACTTTCAAATACATAAATTCTCCACCCAAACAGTCTCCGATGAGAAAAAATTCCTAACATAAATTCTATACAAACATAAAATTAAAACACACTAAACACACTTACCATTAAACAAACACAAAACACATAAATTATAAATAACAAACTTAATTCCATTCTCTAATTGATGGAACTAATTCTGGCCTATCATTAATCTCTCCTTTAGCATTTGGAATGTATGTCTGAAAGAACAGACGATGATTAATAACTCTAGTTGAATCTTCTTTAATCTACTTGTTCTTTAGATACATTGCTTTATTTTCTTCTTCTATAAAATTAGTATGGCTAAACTGCATCTTAAGTTGCCATCCCATATGATCCAGATGTGCGTTAACTTCCATCACTTTAACTTCAATTACTTCAATTGAATCACTTTAACTTCAATTGAAGCAATATTAGCCTCTATTTTAGTGATTTTCTCCGCTATTCCTTCGATATTATAGGCAAGGAAACCTTTATACATCTCTTGCACACTCTGAATAATAAAATTCTTTCTCATTACTTCCTTCTTCATCGTCAAATCACTCTCCCAAGATGACATTTTTCAAAACTCCTCTTTCACTTAAAATTTTGGGTTAAATGGAGGTGTGGTGAGATTTCTACTTATACCTTTCTATTTATAAGCTCTAAACTCCTCCTAATACTTCTTAGCACATCATAGAACCGTCTCTCATGTTCATGCTAACAAATTCATGGTTTAAACTTCTAGAAACCAAATTTAGCACATGTTTTTAACTACCGCGCTTAAGCGCCATTGATCAATTCAGCACAGTTCAACTAAACGTCCAAACACTCATTCCAAAATGTCCAAGTCAACTTTTAAGGTCTTAGAATAATTGCTAACTCATTATATAGTCCAAATATTACCCGAATTTTCTAAATCACACACAACAACATAAAAATAATAACAAACACACAGATAACTATAGGGTGCCTCCCACAGAGCGCTTGTTCTAAAGTTGTCAACCCGATGTAACAAGTGCTTATTCTTTTTAACCCAACATCAGAAAATCATTTAATTTAAGTTGGTCACCTAAAAAGTAGGATTTTAGTTTGCGACCATTCACTTTGATTATTTTGTCAGTTTTAGGATCTTTGATATCCACAGCTCCATAAGGATAAACTTTCATCACAACAAATGAACCCATCCACCTGGACTTAAGTTTGCCTGGAAATAATCTTAACCTAGCATTATAAAGAAAAACTTGTTGCCCTGACTAAAAATTTTTAGTAAGAATCCTCTGATCATCTCACATCTTCATCTTTTCTTTGTAAATCTTAGCACTTTCATAAGATTCATTCCATATGTCTTCAACCTCATTTAATTGCAATAATCTTTTCTCACCAGCATCCTTTAAATTGTAATTAAATTCTTTAATAGCCTAATATGCTTTATGCTCAAGTTCAACTGATAAGTGACATGCTTTCCTAAATGTTAGTCTATATGGGGACTTGTCTATAGGAGTTTTGTATGCAGTCCTATAAGCTCACAAAACATAGTCAAGTTTAGCTGACCAATCCATTTTTATTGGATTCATATTGGATTCACAGATTTTTTTAATTTCACTATTGGATAATTCAACAAAACCACTTGTCTGAGGATGATAAGTAGTTCTAAAACCACTTGTCTGAGGCTGAGGATGATAAGTAGTTCTATGGTTAATATGATAGTTCTTTAATAACTACTTCATTATTACATTTCTGAAATGACTTCCTCGTCAGTTATGATTACCTCAGTATCCCAAATCTACGAAATATATTCGTTCTTAAAAACTTTGCAACACTTTGAGTATCACATCGAGGTAAAGCTACACCTTCTATCTATTTAGATACATAGTCTACTACCAATAATATATATAAATTTTTGAAAGATGGTATAAATGGTCCCATGAAATCTAATCCTCAAACATCAAATATCTCAACTTCTAACACATAATTGTGGGTGATCTCATTCCTCCTAGAAATTTTACCTACTCGTTGACATCGATCACAAATTTTAATATAAGCATTAACATCTTTAAAGATTGTAGGCCAATAAACCCAGAATGTAAAATTTTGTATGTTGTTTTATCAACACCAAAATGTCCCCCAGAATCAAAATTATGACATTTTTGGATGATTTCATAATTTTCTTCTAAAGGCACTCATCATTGAATAGTAAGATCCTTTCCTTGTTTATATAAAAATGGGTCATCCCAAAAATGAGTCTTAACTTCAAATAAAAATTTCCTAATAAAAATTTCCTCTTCTGTTTCCTCTTCTGTTGGTTTATCATTCCATATGGTTTAATATCACAAACAATGGAAATTAGAATTTCGGCATACTATGGAACACACCACTCATTAACAATAAAAATTTCCTCATATGAAAAATGTTCATTAATTTCTTTTTCAAAATTGAGTTGTTTTTCCCATTCAAGCCTAGAGAGATGATCAATAATTTGATTCTCAACTCCCTTCCTATCTACTATTTCAAACTCAAATTCTTATAAAAGAAGAACCCATCTTATCAATCCTAGTTTGCATCCTTTTTTTCATTAAATACTTATTAGCAGAATGATCTGTATGACTATACATTTAGTTCCAATTAAGTATGATCTAAATTTATCAAAAGCATATACTACGGCTAATAACTCTTTCTCAGTTATGGTATAATTAATTTTAGCTTCATTAAGAATTCTACTAGCATAGTAGATAACCATGAAAATATTATCATGTTTTTGTCCTAAAACAGTTCCAATAGCATAATCATTAGCATTGCACATCAATATAAAAGGTTATCCCAATCCGGTGAAATAATAATTGGTGAAGTGACTAATTTTTCATTTAGTAACTCAAAAGATTTTAGCCACTCTTTATCAAAATTAAAAATTACATCTTTATCAAGTAAATTACATAGAGGATTAGTAGTTTTTGAAAAGTCTTTATATTTCCTATAAGATCCAGTATGTCCTAAAAAACTTTTAATTTCCCTCACACTTGTTGTGTGAGTGACAACGACTTTATATATGCTTAAAAAAATAAGATAAATATGGACATAATAAATATTCAATAATTGTAAAGTCATACTTATCAATGCAAGTATACGTATCGTTCAAGTAATATATGGCTCTAATAGAGTCCTAGATATCGATCCCACAGGGAGTAATATTAGAACTACGAACTAAGACCTTAGAAAAGCAATATTTTAATCACAACAATGAAGTTTAATTTGCTTATCTGTCACTAATAAGCAATTGAAATAAATATGTAATTTTAATAACTATTAAATAACTAAATATACTAATGAAGGTTCAAATGTGATATTCAATATATAAGAAAGCATTCTCCTCCTTGTCAAGAAATTATAGTGAATGGATAAAGTGAATTAGTTCAAATTATGTTGTGCCAAATAGGAGCATACATATTCTTTACCCTTTGGCCCAGGCATAAAGAAGAGTGACTAATCCTACCCTTATTTACTGAATCTGCGGCTAGGTTGGGAGGATACCGACTCTCACTTCGGAGCTCTCACGTTCCCCCCCCCTAAGGGCTAACAT
>NW_018220105.1:138287-139039 GCF_001263595.1 Phalaenopsis equestris
TTCTTAAAAATTTTCATGGCTTCACCAATTCAAATCACCATTTCACAAATCTCAAGACAAGGAGAAAGACAGAGACAACTACTCAGATCTCATGGGGAAAACACAACAAAACTCAAAATTCATATATAAAATTGAAGCCATACAAACTGCAAAAATAAATAAACTTATCTCTAATTTCTCCCCAGGAAAACTCCTGGAAGTTCTTCTGAATCTCTTTCTTTTTTTACAGCACACGGAATTCCTCTTCGAAGCAGCAAGGAGGAAGAAATCTCTCACCTTCCCTCCACTCTTACAATCTCTCAAAGAATTTCTCACAATTAAGAATTCCTCACAATTTTTACACTCTAGCAAACACTAATGGAACCTTTCTAACCTCCAAGAACTCTATTCTCCTCTGGCTCCCCCTCAATTTTCGGCCAAAATCTTCTTTTAACTTTGTGGATGAGCTTTCCCAAGAGTTGCTTAAGCATTCCTTCAAAATTTGGCCTTATCCAAAGCCTGATTGGGCATAACTGCAGAGCTCACCGTCGGTGGCCTCGAGGGCGCCGTCGACGGACCTTCTTAATGATTAAATATGGAGTCTCGGGAATTTCTCGTCGTCGGCGGCGTTGGGTCTGGGGTCGATGGCGCCGTCGGTGCCCTAGTTCAATTCTTCACATTTTGGCCCTTTTCACTCGAAATTCGCTCCTTTTTACATATTTTTTTCTTCAATGACCCTAATTCATCATTCCTGCAACAAAACATCAAAAATA
>NW_018220105.1:139093-139373 GCF_001263595.1 Phalaenopsis equestris
ATGAAAATCTCAACATATATTCCTTTGGTCAAAATCCCCCAAACTTAACTATTACTTGTTCTCTAGTAATTTTAGTACTATGTAAAAGTTATGATCTATTGTAGTAAAGTTTTAATTCAGAAATACTATAATTTTGATTTAAATAAATATTAGATAAATATCATAGTGATATTTTCAGAAAAAATTTGAGTAATTGAATTAACTCTGTAGTCACAAGATTATTTAGTCATCAAGTTTAAGAGTTCTAGTCTTCTATTCATTTCAAGAATGACTACATGTT
>NW_018220105.1:139996-144585 GCF_001263595.1 Phalaenopsis equestris
ATATAAATAATTTTTAAAAATAATTAAATAAAGGGCATCTAATAGTTAATTTTTTTCTTCCCTCCCCCAAACTTAAATTGTTAAATATAAAATAATACAGGTGGAAAGAAAAACTCTAAATATAAATCATACCTCAGTATTTTAGGCATTTTCATCATTCTGAAATTTTTGCAGGCCTTCTCAAAATTTTTATTTCACCTGGTCTGTAACATTAGAAAAAAGTTGACATGACATCTTCTAAATTTGTAGTTTTTGCAACACATTTGATTTCTTATAAATGAAATTTTGAAATAAGTATAAAACTAAAACATTAAACAAACACAACATTTCCTAACACAATCACAATACCAAAAAAAAAAATTACAATTAAAATGCGAAATTAAAAATCACATTACATTCCAAAATATTACTCAAAATCTATTATACTACACATACAAATTTAACTATAACACTAACTTTATAACCAAAATTAAAAATCATCCGACTACAATACAATAATAAAAATGAAAGTCCAAATACACCTAAACATCCATTTCTAATACAAAAGATCACAGAAATAAAAGTACAAGTACAAGTACATCAAGTTCATTCAAATATCAAAATTCCACACTATATTTTTATCTCCTTAATCAGCACGTGGATCGGGCTGATACTGAGTATATCGTGGGCACTCAGGAAAAGTAACATCAGGCTCACCTCTGTAGTGTCGGGCCTGAGCTTCATAATAAGTTATCTCAAAATCTGAATGTCTTTGAAGGTACTCACTATCGTAATCATGTCAACATTCAAAACCTCCAATCCTTTCATTTATTAATTCTATGTTCTTCCACTGCAAGGTCAACTCATTCATCAAGTCAGTCAGAGTAGGGGAACTAGAAGGTGGAAGGTCATAACTTGTAGAGGGGACAACTCTACTAGTACAGGTTCTTCACTCCTACTTCCAGTTCTCCATTTCTCATGGGATTCATAAGTTCTTAAATTGGCTTTACTAATGGTTTTCATAGAATAAACCCATTCTTCATCTCAAGCTTCCACTCCAGAAAGTTGGCAAAGTGCATAAATAAGGCCAGGATGACCTAGACCTCCACTTGTCTCACTCCTGGTCGTAGTCAATATATTCTTAAAAATTATTCTCTCCACATCTATAGTTCTATTATTCTGAATACATAAATTTAGAATAACTCTATATCTAGTTACCTCACTATGGTGATAAGTCGGTAACAGAGGAGAAGAAATAAAATAGTGCCGCGCCTTAGAGGTGACATTCAACATGGAAGCAGAAAAATTTATCCGTTCTCGCTACTTTATCTTCCATGTTCCTTTCCCATTAGTGAGAAAGTTGATCACATCATTCAGGGGCCTTCCATAGTACTAAAAGATTCATAGTGGCAGCTATAAGAGTCTGAGACTTCGTGAAAGGTGTTGATGTCGGCGGCAGTAAACTCAACAGGGAATCCCCGCACTTGAATGATTCCCTCCTCAGAATAGATTACGTTGGCGTAGAACTCCTTCACAATATTTACATTAGCTTTATTGTTGGTGTAACAAAAGTTTTCCCACCTCTACTTGACAATAACTCGTTCAATCTCTCCTCCAAGGCTCTCAAAAACTTGATCTTGTATACAATTATTTCCTTTAAATACTGAAGTAAATCTTGTTTGAGCAATTGCATTGATGAAGCAAGCTCGTCGAACTCAATTCGTCTCTTATATCGTGGAGCCATTTAAATCTAATCAAATCATAGAAAAATTCCAAAATATACTTCAAATATGCAAATAATGGCTTCCAATAGTAATTTTAAGAGTTCAACACTAATATCCAGAGTTCATAGTAATTTTAAGAGTTCAACACTAATATCCATGAATTTCTTCCCAATATTTTCTTCACATTCTCAACTTTTTTAAATCTCCTCAATGTTGAATAAATCCATGGTAAAAATCAAATTTTTTTAACTTGGAGTGAAGCTCTTACCTAGAGATGATCAAATCCGGTGTCAAAAAGCCTTGAAATTGCATCTCAATCCAAGATCTCACAAGACCTAGGTTGAAAAATGCGTTTTTAGAAGGAAGGGGATGATGAATAGTGGCGGTTGACTAGTCAAAATCGCGATTAAAGGTGGTTTTTCACGAGCTCGTTGTCGGCGGGGTCGGTGGTGCCGTTGGCGCACTCTATTGGAATTAAATCCTAAGTCTCGGGAAAAATCCACCGTCGGCGGCTTCAAGGGCACCATCGGCGGGCTCTATTAATTTTGTCCAAATTCCAGATTTTTGTAATTTCCATCAATTCCAAGCTTAAATCACATCTGTTTAATCATTATAGACATAATTGCAGTGACTAAATGATGTACTTAGCACAAATAAACTTTAACAACACAAAAATCACATTTATATATAAATTCCAAGGGGTACAATATACATTACATAACACACCTAAGTCTGGTATTTTCTCAACCTCAACACATTAATTCAGCATTGCAATCCAAGCCACAACACTCAAAACCCTGAAAACCAAACATCCTATGCTTAGTCTCAACTATACAGAGATCTAAAAGCATAATTCTAAAGCAAAGTTCAAATTACATAGTTCAAATCAAAATACATAGATAGACACATAGGTAGTAATATAAATCTACTATTCTTCAGATTCAGTACTAGATTCTCCTCTGAGATCACCCATTGATTGCACATGAACGAAGAGGTTGTAGAAGGGTCGGAATGCAAATTTTTCAGTGGAATCCTCTTCTATTAATTTCATCCTCCTCATCAGTTGTATCAAGCTATCTCCTAAATGTCCAGAGTGATTAAAATGTTCTTTATTCCTCTAGTCTAGATCAAAGAAATTGGAGATATTATTAATTGCATTCATGACATTTTGTACCTCCTTCTCCAATTTCTTGATTCTATGCAGGATCACCAGAGTCTTATCAAAAATTAAGTGTTGAACTGGCAGTGAATTCTGAGATGATTGATCTACTATAATGGCCATGTCATTTTCATCTTCAAAAGCTGGGAATCTCTCAGTTGGGTCCAAAGGCTTCCAAGGTAGAAGTAACTTTTCCCAATTTTTATAGGATACTTGGAACTTACTGCAAAGTGAGAAAATTGTAGAAGGGTGTCTAAGCTCATAAGTTGATCCATGAACGATCAGGCCCAAAACTGACTTCACAATTATTGATCCAATATCGATCGACAGTCCCCTTTGGATGCAGTAATTCAGAATAGGACTTTCTTTAGAAACTTTATCGATCTTCATTGTCGGTAACAGTTTTGCAGAAATGAAAAAGTGTCAGTGTTTCGAAACAGGATTTAAGAGTGTTGCAGAAAAACTAACATATCAGTTCTCTCTCATCTCCCAGTCATCAGTTTTGTCCGTTAAATATTGGTAAATTTCATTCATCTGGTTTATTATCGGGATGAAATTAGAAGAGTGGCAGACAGGAATGTTCTCAATCATGTATAATTTGTTGATCCATGCAGGAGTGAAAGGGATCCATCTTCCTAGCACAAACACAACTCCTTGGTTGAATCCCTTGGTTGATTCCATGTAAATTTGCATAAAATTCTTTCACCACTGGAACAACCACAGTGGCGGTAGTATAGCACAACACTTCTCATCTTCGCCACACTATCATCTCTTCAATTTCCTTTGAGGGATTATTCAATCCTCGATTTACGAATCCTCGTTCCTTGATCTGGTATTTGATCAATCTTTTCTTTGTTAGTAACTTGTTGAAGATTCGCTGCGCTTCTGGACCAATAAACTTTTGCAGATTGAAAACTTGCATTCTGGGATTATCAGGGGAGTTGGACGCGATAGGAATGAAATTAGTGGAGTTTCACTTCATTTTGGGGGGAAAATATGAACTAGGAATCGGATTTGGGAATTTAAAAGGGTAACTCCCGACCAAAAACCACCATTCAAACCCAAGAAACCGCCATCTCGTCGGTCTCGCCGTCGGTAGGGGCGATGACGCCGTTAGGGTCGATGACGCCGTCGGAGATCCTCTGTATTTATTTTGCCTGGACTCTCGAAAAAAACCTACCGTCGGTGGCGTCGAGGGCGCTGTCTGTGCCCATGGCAAAAATTGCACAATTTCGCTCTCGTCCGAATGCGTTCCAATTTTTCTCTATGGATCCAATTTTTATGATGAATCAAGGGTAAATAAGAGTAGTAGAGCTTGGGTAAACCACAAACTAACTATAACTTCAAATAAAAACTACTATGATTGCAATAAACATACACACCGATTGCAATAACAAAAAGATAACTATGGGTTGCCCCCCATAAAACGCTTGGTTTAACGTCGTCAACCCGACCTATTCAGGTGTTATTCAGGTTGACTGGTCATTAAAACCTCTTTAAAATTTTGTCTTTTACCCTCAAAATACAATTTTAATCTGTGTCCATTTACTTTAAATCTATTTCCAGTCTTCTGATCTTCAATTTCAACAGCTCCGTATGTATAAACTTGAGTCACGGTAAAGTGCCATAACCAACGAGATTTTAATTTCCCAGAAAATAACCTCAGTCTAGTATTGTAAAGCAAAACTTCTTGTCCTGGTTCCAAGTTCTTCTAGTTAATCTTCCGA
>NW_018220105.1:145456-146034 GCF_001263595.1 Phalaenopsis equestris
TGATTATCAGTTCCCTTTTTATCAATAACCACAAGATCAAATTCTTGCATCAAAAGTATCCATCTAATCAACCTTGGTTTGGCATCCTTCTTTTGCATCAGATATTTAATAGCAGAGTGATCAGTGTGAACAACACATTTAGCTCCAATTAAGTAAGATCTAAATTTATCTAAAGCATACACAATGGTCAGTAACTATTTTTCAGTAATAGTATAGTTAATTTGTGCATCATTAAGAGTTTTACTAGCATAGTATATAACTTTAAAAATCTTTTCATACCTTTATCCAAGGACAGCTCCAAAATCATAATCACTAGCATCACACATCAATTTGAATGGTTTCTCCCAGCTATGTGAAACTATAATAGGGGCTGTGATTAATTTTTCCATTAATAACTCAAAGGCATTTAAACAGCTTTCAGTAACTTCAAAATTCTTGTCATTTTCTAAAAGTTGGCATAGAGGTTTGGTAATTTTTGAAAAATCTTTAATAAAACGCCTGTAAAATCCAACATGTCCAAGTAAACTCCTAACTTCTCTTACATTAGTAGGAGGAGTTAGTTTAGATATAACTTGAAT
>NW_018220105.1:146127-149033 GCF_001263595.1 Phalaenopsis equestris
CAAATTAGTTATTTCGCATAACTCCAAAACTTTTTCAAGGTAATTTAAGCATGCGTCAAACGATGTTCCAAATACAGAGAAATCATCCATATATACTTCCAATCCATCATCAATTAATTTACTAAATATGAACATCATACATCTTTGGAATGCTGCAGGTGCATTACATAATCCGAAAGGCATTCTTCGAAAAGCAAAAGTTCCAAAAGGACTATTAAATGTTGCCTTTTCTTGATTATCACGATCAATAGAAATTTTATGGTAACCGGTATATCCATCTAAAAAGTAAAATTATTTTTGCCCAGCAAGTCTATCTACTATTTGGTCCAAAAAAGGTAAAGGAAAAAGGAAAAGAGAAGTGATCTGTCCTGGTGGCAGTGTTTAATTTTCTATAATCAATGTAAATACTCCACCCAGTAACTTGTCTGATATGTATTAATTCATTATTTTCTTTTGTTTCAACTATCACTCCTCCTTTCTTAGGAACATAATGAATTGGACTTACCTACGCACTATCTGAAATAGGATATATAATTTCAGTGTCTAACCATTTAAAAATTTGCTTCTTGACTACTTCTTTCATCATTGGATTTAATCTCCTTTGTGGATCAACTCTTGGTTGATATTGTTCATCTAATATAATTCTGTGCATACAGATCGAAGGACTGATTCCCTTAATATCAGCTAAGGTCCAACTAAAAGCTTTCTTATATCTCTTCAATGTATCTAACAGTCTTTTCTCTTGCAAATCATTTAATTCTGAAGATATAATAACATGTAATGTAGATGAGTCTCCCAAAAACACATATTTCAAATGACTCAGTAATATTTTCAACTCAATTACATGTGGTTTTATAATTGATGGAAATAGATTCTTAACAGCATTTTCTGTCATGACCAGCATCTCAAATCTTTCTTGAACATAATCTAATTCTTCATTTTCTAATTCGTCCAGAATAACTTCATCACTATCTTCAAATTGTTATCTTCAAATTCACTATCTTCAAATTGTTCTTTCTCTTCAAAATGTTCTTTGAAATGATCCTTCAACAGATGTTCACTAATTTCCATGAGAAAACATTCCTTATCTCTTTCAATAGCAGGGTATTTCATAAATTTCACAATGTTAAAAGTTACCTCTTAATCATTAACTCCCATAATTAATTCTCCTTTTTGAACATCTATCATAGCTTTTCAAGTAGCTAAAAATGGTCTCCCTAAAATAATAAGTATTTCTTTATCTTCCTCTATATCTAAAACAATGAAATCCATAGAAAAGATAAATTTATCAACTTTTACTGACACATCTTCTATAACTCCCTTATGATATGTAATTGAATAATCTGCTAACTGAAGAGTTACAGAAGTAGGTGAAACTTCTCCTAATCCTATTCTTTTGAAAATTGATAGAGGCATATGATTAATGCTGGCTCCCAAATCACATAAGGCTCTTCCAAAAAAATTTTCACCAATAGCACACGGTATAGTGAAATTACCAGGATCTTTTAATTTTTGAGAAAGCTTTTCTGAATAATTGCACTACACTATTTGCTAAGTGCAACAGTTTCGTTATCCATGAACTTCCTTTTCTTGTTCAGAATATCTTACATAAATTTCACATAATTGGGCATCTGCTCTAAAGCTTCTATGAAGGGAATATTTACCGTTAACTTCTTAAGGATTTCTTAAAATTTGGAAAATTTTTTATTCTGTTTGTGTTGCTTCAATCTTTGATGAAACGGTGGTGGAGGTTTCTCCACAGTAATTTTCATTGGTGTAAATGAATATTCTAAATCTGGGTATTCATGATCCTTTTCTTTTTCAGTATCCACTTTCTCTTTTTGAGTTTTCGTTTCTTTTTGTACTGTCATTTCCAATTCTTTTCCACTTCATAATTGTATCGCTTTTATCTGTTCTTTTACTTGTTCTTTAGGATTTGGTTCCATAGTACTCGAAAAAGTTCCTAATGTTCGGTTACTAAGAGCAATAGCGATATGCCCTAATTGGGTTTCAATATTCTTAATAGCAGTTCCTTGAATTTGTAATTGATTTCCTTGATTGTGCAATTTTTGACCCATGTTTAATATCAGCTCTTCCATAGACAACTTCTTCTCCTTAATTTGAGTGTTACTGTTAAATCTTGGAGGATAGGAAGGTCTATAGTTAACATTTTCTCGGTTGGATGAATTTCCTAATGGGTTCATTAGGTTGTTTGCCCATTTTTGATTTGTAGAAGAATTGTTATTCCAATTAAAATTTGGATGATTCTTCCAACCTGGGTTATAAAAGTTTGAATAAGGGTTGTTGGGTCTATTAATAGCATTTAAAGTCTCATATGAAGGTTGAACATCCACAAACTGTCATATGAATTCTCTTCCATCATAGGAGGTGTTGGAGAATAATTCATCCTATCATGATCTAATTTCTTTGATATTGCAGCAATCTTTGAAGCCAATATAGATATTGCATCAGAATCATGGATACAAGCTACTCTTCTAGGATTTTCCCTTTCAGAGGGCCATTAAAAATGATTGATAGCCATCTCTTCTATTAATGAATAAGCCTCCTCAAAAGGCTTTGACATTAACAAACCACCAGCTGCAACATCTATAATCGATCTAAGAGATCCGACCAATCCATCATAAAAAGTTTGATTTATCAACCAATCTGGTAATGAATGATGAGAGAATTTCCTAAGAAGATCTTTAAATCTCTCCCAAGCTTCGTATATTGACTCTCCATCAATTTGACAAAATGATGTTAGGTCATTTCTAAGTTTAGCAGTTTTGGATGGAGGGAAATATTTGGATAGAAATTTCTGTGAAAGTTCTCCCCAAGTTCTAATAGATCCTGGTGCTAAAAAATTTAACCACATCTTAGCCTTATCCCTCAGTGAAAAAGGAAAA
>NW_018220105.1:149266-168682 GCF_001263595.1 Phalaenopsis equestris
TGTAGGATTTGCATAATCTCGTAGGGGTCTAAGTTGGTGTTCATTCTCTATTCCTTGATTGTTCATGTTGTTTTCCATTGTATCAGAATTTCTAGGTTCTCTTCTCAATCTTCTAATCTTTCTAACAGTGCATTCTAATTCCAAATCATAGGGTATAAGATTTTCAGGGCCAAATTTATGCATACAATTTGAAATCAGTACACAGTAAAAAAAAGTAACTAAATATGAAAATAAATTGCAATTCAAGTAAATTTTTTTTAATAATCCTAATATGTCTGTTACTCTAATTGTGATTTTTGTTTACTTACTCCCCGACAACGGTACCAAAAACTTGACCGCAACTTTTTATATGCTTAAAAATATAAGATAAATCTGGATGTAATAAATATTTAATAATTGTAAAGTCACACTTATCAATGCAAGTGTACGTATCGCTCAAGTAATATAGGGCTCTAATGGAGTCCTAGATATCGATCCCACAGGGAGTAAGATTAGAACTACGAACTAAGACCTTAGAAAAGAAATACTTTAATCACAGCAACGAATTTCAATTTACTTATTTGTCACTAATAGGCCATTGAAATAAATATGTAATTTTAATAACTATTAAATAACTAAATATACTAATGAAGGTTCAAATGTGATATTCAATTTATAAGAAAGCAACCTTCTCTTTGTCAAGAAATTATAGTGAATGGATATAGTGAATTAGTTTAATTTATATTGTGTCAAATAGGAGCATACCTATTCTTTACTGAATCTACGGCTAGGTTGGGAGGATATCGGCTCTCACTTCGGAGCTCCCACGTTCCCTTCGCTCAAGGGCTAACATCTACACTTCAACACCCAAACGATAGAATCGAATTGGGAATTTTAGTCTATCACTCTAAAATCTCCAATTCTATTCCCGATAATATTATTTCCTTAATTATTTGCACCCAACTTCCAAGGGCTTTGACCTCCTTGAATCTTGGATGTAATCTTCACTTTAGTTGGAAAACATAACATATTTTAACAAATCAATTGGCCAGATTGAAAGTAAATTAAGATCAAAGTGAAAAGATCATCACAATTTCTTAAACAATTTCATGACTTCATCAATTCAAATCACCATTTTACAAATCTCGAGACAAGGAGAAAGACAGAGAAAACTACTCAGACTTCATGAGAAATATACAACAAAACACAAATTTCATATATAAAAGGAAGTTCATACAATAATAATAAACAAATAATCTTCGAAGCAGCAAGGAGGAAGAAATCTCTCACTTTCCCTTCACTCTTACAATCTCTCGAAGAATTCCTCACTATTTTTACACACTAGCAAACACTAATGGAACCATTCTAACCTCCAGGAACTCTATTCTCCTCTGGCTCCCTCTCAATTTTTGGCCAAAATCTTCTTTTAAAGTTGTGGATGATCTTTCCCAAGAGTTGCCTAAGCATCCCTTCAAAATTTGGCCTTATCCAAAAATTTGGCCTTATCCAAAGCTTCAGTACACACAGCCCCCCCCCGCCGAGCTCGCCATCGACAGCCTTGAGGGTGCCGTTGGCGGACCTTATTAATGAATTAATTTTGGAGTCTCAGGAAAATCTCACTGTCGGCAGGGTCGATGGCGCCGTCGGCGCCCTAGTTCAATTCTTCACATTTTGGTCATTTTCGCTCCAAATTCAGCTCTTTTTTAATCCAAATTCGCTCCTTTTTGCATCTTTTTGCTCCAATGACCCTAATTCATCTTTCCTGCAACAAAACATCAAAAATACCTTTCTTTAAAATTCAATATCATCAAAAACAGCATAAAATAGGTATGAAAATTTCAACGTTTATCCTTTGGTCCGTGAGGTAAATTTACGATCACTTGAATTTTTTTAGGGTCTACTTCCATACCATTTTTTGAAATTTGACGTCCCAAACTACTCCTCATGCTACCATAAATTGACATTTTTCCCAATTAAGGACTAAATTTGTTTATTCACAGTGCTTAAGAATTTTTGATAGATGTTCTAAACATGATTCAAATGAAGTTCCAAATACTGAAAAATCGTCCATAAAAACTTAAATCCCTTTCTTAAGTAAATCACAAAAAGTTATTATCATGCATTTTTGAAATGTAGCAGGTGCATTACATAAACCAAAGGACATTCTTCTAAAAGCAAATGTACCATAAGGACTGGTAAAAGCTGTTTTCTCTTGATCCTCAAAAGCTATTTGTATTTGATGATAACCAATATATCCATCCAAAAAACAAAAGTATTTATGCCCAGCTAGTTTATCCAACATTTGATCTAAAAAGGGTAGTGGAAGATGATCTTTCCTAGTGGTAAGATTTAATTTTCTATAATCAATGAATATTCACCATCGTATGACTTGTCTTGTTGGTATTAACTCATTATGTTCATTGAAAGACACAGTCACTCCTCCTTTCTTAGGAACATAGTGAATTGGACTAACATATGAACTATCTGAAATATGGTAGATAATACCAGCATCTAACCACTTTAGAATTTCTTTCTTTACAACTTCTTTCATAATAGGATTCAATCTCCTTTGAGGATCAGCTCTGGGTTTGCAGTTCCCTTCCAAATGAATTCTATGCATACAAATTGAAGGACTGATTCCTTTTATATCAGCAATTGTCCATCCAAAGGCTTTCTTATAACTCTTTAAAGTTTCCATCAAACTCTCTTCCTACTTTGTAGTTAAATTTGAGAAAATTATAACAAGTAATGTAGAGGAATCACCTAAAAAGGCATATTTCAAATGTTCCAGGAAGTAACTTCAACTCAAGCTTAGGAGGTTTTTCAGTTGATGGACAAAAAGAAGTATCTTTTAGTGTTGTCCAAAATTTCAAAACTTTCTCGAACATAACTTAAATCTTCCTTATATAAATCTTCATATTGATCCAATTCCTCTTCTTGCTCGTGTTCCAACTCTTCAAATTCATATTTCTCTTCATAAGTTATTTTGAAATAGCATTCACTTAAGTAACTTATAAAACCCATTCGATAGCATTCATCATCTTTACCTTTTGCAGGGTATTTCATTAATTTGGAAATATTAAATGTAACAGCTTGATCATTGAGGCACATATTTAATTCTCATTTTTGCACAAATATCATTGCTCTTCGTGTGGCTAGGAAAGGTCTCCTTAAAATGATTGATATCTCCTTATCTTTCTTCATATCTAGCACAATGAAATCAACTGGAAAGATAAATTAATCCAGCTTCACTAGGACATCTTCTATAACTCCCTTAGGATAGGTTATTGATCGATCTACTAACTACAGTGTTACGGTAGTAGGGGTTATTTCTCCTAATCCTAATCTTTTAAATATTGATAATGACATAAGATTGATGCTTGCTCCTAAATCACATAAAGCTTTTCCATAAAATTTGTGTGCTATTACACATGGAATTGTAAAGCTACTAGGATCTTTAAGCTTTTCAGGAAGCTTTTTTTTGAATTACAACATTGCACTCCTCACAAAGTGCAACTGTTTCATTATCTTCAAACTTCTGTTTCCTTCATAAACTTTACATAGCTTGACAGTTGTTTTAGAGCTTCAGCAAATGGAATTTTAATTGTAGGCTTCTTAAAAATTTCCATAAATTTTGAAAATTGCTTATCTAACCTTTGTTGTCAAAGCCTCTGAGGAAATGGAGGTGGTGGTTTTCCAAATCAACTTTAAGTGGAGGGAGAAATATCTCTAAACCTTTCAGAGCAGTGGATAAATAGGTCTCTCAGAATCTTTTGGAGCGTCCCCTTCTCTCTACTTCAGTTCTTCTCCCTCTACTTTAATTTCTTTTTAAATCCGACCTTCCAACTTTGTTTCGCATCTGAATTGAACGGCTTTCACTTGTTCTTTATTTTGGTCTTTTGGATTTACTTTTGTATTATTAGGAAGTGTTCCTTAGGATCTATTGCTTAATGTACTTTTTATTTGTCCCAAGTGATTCTCAATATTTTTAATTTAGCTCCTTGACTTTGTAACTGATTTCCCATTTGCAAAACCAATTCTTCAAAAGACAACATCTTCTCCTTAAATTATGGATTACTGTTAAAACCTGGAGGATAAGTAGGTCTATAATTACTATTCTCTTGATTGCTCCAGTTTCCCAATGGATTTACTTGATTGTTCCCCCTTTGTTGATTATTACCACCTGAAATATTATTCCAATTAAATTTAGGATGGTTCTTCTAACCTAAGCATCATTAAATGGTTTTGACATCAATGAACCACCAGCAGTGGCATCGATAATAGATTTAAGAGATCCAACTAATCCATTATAAAAAGTTTGAATTATTAACCAATCTGGTATAGCATGGTGTGGACACTTTCTTAAGAGTTCTTTAAATCATTATCATGCTTCATAAATAGATTCCCCTTCCAACTGACAAAAAGATGTAATAACATTTCTAAGCTTCATAGTTTTTTATGGTGGAAATTATTTAGCAAGGATTTTCTGTTCTAAATAACTCCAAGTTCTGATAGATCCAGGTGATAATAAATGTAACCATATCTTAGCCTTATCCCTCAGTAATAAATGAAATAATCTAAGTCTTACAACATCATCTAATACACCATCATATTTAAATGTAGCACGCAATTCTAGAAAATTGACAAGAACAAGATGTAAATTTAGATGTAAATTTAGATCTTCAGTTGGTGCTCCCCCAAACTGATTATTTGATATCATTTGGGTTATAGTAGGTTTAAGCTCAAATAAATCGGCCACTACAACGGGTTTTTGAATACTACAATGAAGTTCATCCACCGTAGGGTATGCATAATCTTTTAAAGGTCTAAAATCTTCAACATTTTGATTTGTCATTTTTTGAAATCCTTTGAATAATTTTTAATTTTTTTTTATTTTTCTAATAGTTCTTTCTAATTTAGAGTCGTAAGAAATAAGTCCTGTGGAACCTGAACTACGCATACATTACTATAGAACACATAAAATAAAAAAAAATAAAAATAAAAATAAAAACATACAAACAAGAACTTTATATAAAAATGAAACTACAATATTTTTAAAAAATTCTTAAAGTTTAAATAAGACTTTATAAAAATAGAAATTTTTCTTTCTAAAAAAAATTTTATCTTCTGTATTTTCCCCAGCAACGGCGCTAAAAAATTGATCCTGATTTTCTATATAGAAGTAAAATCTGATGTATGCGATTATAGTTTAATTTTTTTAATAGTTATTTTTAATTTGTAGCAAAGCCATAAACTTGATCCAAAGCAAAAGCTCGGTAAGTTTTCCACTATGAAACAAATAAGAATATATTATATTATTTAAATATGGGATGCTATGCAAGTATACATATCGTTATCAAGTAATATAGGACTTTTCAATTAAGCCCCAAATATTGATCCCACATGGAGTTCACAATGATCCCAAAGGGAAAATTGCTATATGAGTTTTAGGAATTTAGAAATTTTTTATGACAAAAATCTACATAGCAAAATATTCTTACTTAAACTTAAGATGCTAAAATAGGAATGCAAATTCAATTCTTTTTGCAATTTTTTAGTTTATGAAACATAGTAAGCAACTAATTAACTTAACTAAGTACTTGCAAGATGAATGTGATATACATAAATTATCTTTTTCCTATCATGAATTAGTAATAAGTAGAGAAATTCTATTTTAAAAGTATTCTAAATGTGTTGTCTCAAATAGCAGCAATAATATTCTTTACCCTTACTAGAGATGCTATAAAGAACATTGGATAATCTATAGTTTGAAAAGTCTTGAAGATTGGCTAGGCAGGGAAGATACTAGCTCTCACTCTAGAGTTCCCTCTTCTCCCTCCACCCCGGGGCCAACATCTCCCATAAAAACATAAAAACCTAAACTATAAATCAAATTGAGGGCTTTAGCCTATCACTCTAAAGTCCTATAATTTTATACCTTGAAAAGTTTATTTTCCTATTTATTTTCACTCAAACCCTTGAACTACATTCACATTCATGAAATTATTATGTGATTCTAGCTATTTGTTGACTGAGACAATACAATCTCAAATCATACAATTTCTCACAATAGCTATTAACATATTAATTGGCCAAATCAAAAAGTAAATGAAGCGCAATGTTTCAAATAAACACAACTTCTTCTAACAATGAAACTTAATACTTCACACAACTTCCTTTCAGCACTTAATCACTTGTCATTTTAAGGAAAATATAAAGGAAACTACTCAAAGTTTAAGAGTAAAAATCATGCACACAAACAAGAAATCTAAATTAAAACCAATGGTAGTCACAAAGATAACCACTTATCTCAAATCATCTCCACCAAATGTCTTGAAGTTCCTTTGAATTCTCTTCCTTCACTCACAATATAAACTAAACACTCAATTTAAAAAAAAGTAAAGTGACCAGCGGCGACGACGGTGATGGGCGGCGGTGGCGGCGATGTGCAGCGACGACGGCGATGGGCAACTGTAGCGGCGACTTAGTTGATGATGGTTGTAAATTTGATGGGTGGCTGGCCTTTTTCTTGAAAAATCTAAGTCTTTTCTTAAAAAAATCTAATTGATTCTATGGTGTCTTTTCAAAAAGGTGTCTCCATTCAGTGAATCCTCTAGAAGATGCCTCCTCAAAAGCCAATGGAATTAATTTTTGTGTCCATGTGTTATTTCCCACATTTTTACCAAGGGTTGTTTCAAACATCTCTTGAAAAATCCGTTCAAATTAAGTATTTTATCTCATAACTACTTATGAAACTTAAGCGTGGGTATCTGGTGCTTAGGCGTGAAATGTCTGGCGCTTAAGCGCGGGTATCTGGCGCTTAGGCGCAAAACCTCTAGCGCTTATGCGTCAATTCTAGGCACTTAGGCTCCCTTGTTCATTTTTGCCCCTTTCTTAATTTTTACTCCAAATTTGACCCTTTTTCAATTATTTTAGCATTTTTCATCCATTTGATTGTACCTGAAAGGAAAATACACAAATACCTTTCATTAAAGCGCAATAATACCTTTCATTAAAGCGATACACAAATACCTTTCATTAAAGCGCAATATCTAAAAAAATAGGCATAAAAATGTCTATAAAAATACTATATATTTTAGGTGTATCATTAGCCTTTCTTTACACTAGTCAAGGAGGATACCAAGTTTGCTTTGGATGAAAAATTTTAACATGCTTTCAAGAATATGAAGAAGTATTTGATAACTCATCCTATCTTAGTAGTCCCTGTCTCAGATAGACCATTGATACTTTACACCGTAGCTTTAGATGATTCCCTTTACACCCTGCTAGCTCAAGTTAATGATGAGGGTAAAGAAAATGCTCTATTATTTGTGCATTCATTTAATTCTGACGGAAGTAAAGTATCCTCCCATTGAGAAGCATTGTCTGGCAATGATCTTCCTTGCTTAGAAGCTCAGGCACTACATGCTCTCTCACAAGGTTAACCTGATTTCAAAATTTAATCCTCTGTAATACTTGATGATTTGACTGACACATTCTGGTAGGTTAGCTAGATGGTCAATGATATTATTGCAATTTGATATAACTTTCATTTCTTTTTGGGTTGTAAAGGGGCAAGTTTTAGCGGAATTCCTTGCAGTGCATCCTTTATCGATAAAATCTCCTCTCAACAACAAATTGTCAGACTAGCAGATAGTGAATTTAGAAGACCCTAGTGCTTTACACTAGGAGACATACTTTGGCGGAATTTTGTTAGCAAGAAAAAACAAAAATTTGCATATGATATTGCCTCGAAAAGCGGGGATTGGAATAATATCCATTACACTAGAATGAGGAATGTTGAGGGACTCTTACCATCAAATAGAGTTGTGTATGAATAATGAAGTAGAATATGAAGCCCACATGACTGGACTTGAGTTAACAATTTTAATGGGTGTAACTGACATCAATATCTACGATGGCTCGCATTTGATTATTCTGCACGTTGTCAGCCAGTACAAAATTCAAAAACCAAAACATGAGTAGTATTTTAAGTATACAATAAAGCTACTAGAGCAGATTCCTAATGTGACACTATAAAAGATTCCCAGCAAAGAAAATGCCTTTGTAAATGCTTTGTCCCGACTAGCAAAAGAATTTGCTTGTCCACAGAAAAATTCTATTGAAGTAACAGTCTGGGGACGTCATGTCATATCTTAGATTGATATAGATACTTTGTGTAATTAAGAAATGGCAGAGTAGTAATAAAAGTTATAGAGACTACAGAAGATTGGTGTTAGACTTTCATAGAATATCTTCTACCAGGGAAGCTACCCGATGATAAGTCAAATGCGCATTAGATCAAGAAAAGGGCTATGTCCTATGCCTTGATAGATAATGTATTGTACCGTAGGCCATTTGATCAGATGTGTCTGAGGTGTCTGAATGGGTTTGAGGCCAAGGAAATTGTTAAGGAGGTAGACACAAGACTTTGTGGCACTCATCAGTCGGGACCAAAGATGAAAATGAAGAATAAGAGGCTAGGATACTACTGGCCTGTAATGACGACCGACTGCATGAAGGATGCTAAGTGTTGTCACCAGTGCCAAGTTCATGGGGCTGGTTCCACACCAACCTCCAATTTTTTTGCATCAAACAATTACATCGTGTCAATTCAAGTGTTGGGGCACATATATCATATGCCTGATAGAACCCCCCATCATCCAAAGGCCACCAATTCATCCTCACATTTATCGATTACTTTTCAAAGTGGGCAGAGGCAGTATCGCTCAGACAAGTGAAGGCACACCACATTCTGCAGTTATTCAACAATTAAATTTTCTACCTTTTCGGGGTACCGCGCAAAATCATTTTAGATAATGGGTTTGCGTTCAAGAGTACAAGGATCAATAATTTTGTCAGAAGACATAGGATAGATTGACGCTACTCAAAAATTTACTGCCCAAGAGAAAATGGCTTGACCAAGGCTTTTAATAAAACTCTCGTCTAAATATTAAAGAAAACTTTAAATGAAAACAAAAGGAATTGGCACGAGGAAATATTGGAGGCCTTCTGGGCCTACAGAACAATATTCAGAACTCCTCCATAGTCCACACCTTACGCTCTTGTGTAAGGGTCTGAGGTTGTACTACTTGTAGAGGTTCAACTTCCACTCATAGAGTTTCCATTGCCAACAAGAATTCTTTCAAGGAAAATGCCAAATTATCACTATAAGAGTTGGAAAGCTTGGAAAAAAAATGACTATCAACACAACAAATTTTGGAGCTGTATCAAGCTAGAATGATCCAAGCCCACGATAAACTAGTCTGATAAAGAAATTTAAAGCTCGGTGACTCTATTCTTGTTTATAGAAGACCTATTCTTGCACACCGCAAGATAGGAGGAAAATTAGAGCTGACTTGGGAAGGACCGTTCCTGATTGAGAAAATCTACTTTGGGAGCAGCTACCAACTTGTAGATTATCACGGAGAATGACCCATGCTTCCTATTAATGAATGATATTTGAAGAAGTATGACATGAAGTGATTTTCTGAAGAATAAGCTTTAGAAATAGAGTTGGGTTTCTAGAAGCACCAGCCTAGTAATTGTATGGAGCTGTATCTGAACCTAAAATTAATAAAAAAAAGTTACTACAAGAAAAGTCAATTTCCTAAAAGTCTGGCATATAAAAAATAATATTATTAAAGAGAAATTTATTTTCCCTTTTTTATTGTAAATAATACAACTGACTTATAAATAAAGAAAATTCATTAATAAGTAAAATTTTATTGTTCTTTTTCTTCTGATTCAACACTCTGATTTCTTCCTTGTTCACACATGAAGCTGTAAACGAGAGGCTGATCCTTACCTTTAAGGATGGTGTAAGTGTTGCACTGGACAAAGAGAAAATAGAAGAGGGAGCTGTGATCAAGTTTAACTTTAACTTTGCAAAGGTAGGGCTAGAATACGATGGAGAAGCCTTGATTACTATGAACCAAGATGAGCTATGTGACAGCAAGATAATTGTAAATTTTAAGAGAGAGGGTAAGTAGATCGCCATGAAGAAAAGTAAATTTGAAAGAATTGGTGAAATAGAGCAGGAGACAACTGGAACTTTGAGAGCAGCAAGGTAAAGTCCATGGTAATGACTACAGGACGTAAGCTCATCAGTGTCATGCCTATGGATGTTTAGATTGAAAAAAGAGAAACTTTCACCCTGAGTCAATGAAGAAGTTGTAATGGTCGAATCTGCAAGATGTTGACTAAATTGGCAATAGAGTAGAATAAAGAAGGCAACATCACCGCGATGAACATTTTTCCCAAGATTAGGGATCAGCCTACCAATGTCGAGCCATACATCTCACAGTTTGTCACTTGATCTTGGTAGTTACAAATTATCCTAAAGTCTCATTATCAAGTAATGCATCTATTCCTTGGGATAGGTATGTCATTTATGATATTGTACTCGTTGATTTAAACTATTGTATGTATGACATTGGTTCGGTCTCATATTTTCAAAAATTAAAATATTACTTTTCAAAACTATATATATATATATTAAAATAAATTAAAATATATCTTCCCATGTTGGTGGCCAACAGTGAGTTGCTCCCACATTCCTTAATCCAAATGACATCACTATGTAGAAATAGATCCTAATTGGTGTTCTATAGATAGTGAACGTCTCATCTTCTTGTGCCATCTTGATTTGGTTTTACCCATATGATCTATCCATAAATGAAAAAATTGCATGTGACAATGTAATGTAGAGAATTAGTTTCGAAATTGGTTATGGGGACTGTCATTTTGGGCACACTTTATTAATGTCTAAGAAGTCTATGTAGATCCAGATCTAACCATTTTTTTTCCTAACTAGCAATATGCTAGCTAGTCACTTCAAATATTGCTCTTCTCGTATAAAATTAGCATCCATTAGCTTGTTAACCTCGATAGTGACTTGTTGTTCCATTTCAAGGTGCATCCTCCTTCGAGCTTTCTTGACCGAGTTTATAGATGAGACTACTTCGAGTCTATGAATTGCAACCAGGTGTTAAACCTGACATCTCATTGTAGCTTCTAGCAAAGCAATCTCTAAACTTTGACAATAGCTTGATTAACCCTGAGGATTCTTTATTCTTGAGTAAGGGAATTATGAAAGTTGATCTAGAATCCTTTTTGGTCCCTAGATTAATTTCCCTTAACCTCTTGACTGTTGTAGTGATTTCTTCTTCAAACTCTAGTGGGGCATCCTCTTTTATGGATTCTTCAGGATCACTTTTTATTTCAAAATGACCTTCTTTTAATTTGCTAGTAATAACCAGACAAAATTCCATATCACAAACCGACTCTACTACATCGAATTCAATACCTTCCTTCAAGTTAATGTTTTTATTTTTATTATCCCATAGTTCTTTGAAGAGCTGCAACCATTCTTTAAGAAACTGATTTTGTACAAAACCTCATTGAAAAATTTTTTGAACATAGGGAGAGTAATATCTAACTGTTAATTCCATTAATTCATTAAAAATATATTCTTCTAGTTTTACATCGATTTCAGAGTTACAAGAAGAAGAACCACGGGGAAATTTTATTGGTTTTATGCCTACATTTTATACTTTCTTAACCTCCAAACCCTCAACTTTATGAGAATGAATCGGAGTTAAGGTCATGGCTTATACGTAGTGGTTGATCCCATCATACATAGACTTATATTCATCCTTTTCTTCTTCCTCTAGAGAAATCTCGAATCGTGGTGTCTTTTAATTTAATTTAATTAAATATTTCTCAATCTTTTCTTCCTCATAGATTTCTTCCAAGTTAATGTTGATAGTCATACTCCTTTATTCAACAATCCTTCTAACTCTTCCATGTCCTTGTCCTTAGCCTTGATCTCAGATACGAGGGTTAAAAGAGTTTTCACCATATCATTGTAAAGGGGTGGTGGGAGATCATTGAACTGGAATCCTATGATACCATTATTGTAATCCTTTTCAATCTTACTCTTTACTTGGTATGGCATCTCTAGAGAAAACCATCTTCTTCAAAGAGTGTAATAGGTAGCATTCTCTCGAATGTCGATCTCATGCATTGAAAATAGTTACATATCTTCTTTTATACATTATTCTTGTACTTCTTCAAATTACTATATACACTGGCGTAGAGACAAAGTGACCACCTTATATTTGTGAATCCATGGCGTCCTAGTTGAGCATTTAAACAAGTTTCAAAATCAATGACTTGAAATTTCATGGTTGTTACTAGATTGTCGATCTCCATGGGCAGTGTTATGGATCTAAGAGCTCTCTCTCCTTTCTGTTTGAGTCCTCTTAGCATCATTTTGTCAGTTGTGAGCTTGTGAACATTGATGTCCAAATAGGCTAACATCCATAGATTCATTATTTTAATTAATGCTCCTGGATCCACTAACAAGCTGGAGAGCGTTAATGTGCTTATGTTAACTAAAATTTATAGAGGTTGGTTGTGATCGATAGTTCCGAGCAATAAGTCTTCATCTGTGAAGGTCACGCTGGGTGGTTCCCTTAATGAACAAACCTTGTCTAAGAAGCTACTGGCCATTTGAGCTAAGTAAATCTCTGGATCAAGTAAGGCCCTGATCATAGCTTCACTCATCTCCTTTGAGAGGATCAGAGCATTGTAAATGCTTAATTTGGCCAGCAACTTCCGAATGCTTAATTTGGCCAGTACGTTATATTTCACTGTATTATTAGTTGCTTTGGTTTCCTCCCATGTAGGTTTTACTGTGCTAGTGGCATTGGTTCATCTTGAATAGCCATTTGCTTCCTTTTATCCTTTGGAGCTGTTCTTGGGGGTAACATTTTGCCGCTTCTTAAATTCACTTATTTTATTTCCTCCATATTTTGAACTAGACTCAGAGGCTCCTCTTTTTGTGTGGTGGTTGGTTCTTTTAAAGCCATGTCTGAATCTAAAAGCTCCAAATTAATTAAAATTGAAGTGTTGATACACCTAAAATATATAGTAATTTTATACACATTTTTATACCAATTTATACCAATTTTTTGAGATAATACCAATTTTTTGAGATATTACGCTTTAATGAAAGGTATTTGTGTATTTTCTTGTGAGTACAATCAAATGGTTGAAATGCTAAAAGGAGTGAAAAAGGGTCAAATTTGGAGCAAAAATGAAGAAATATGCAAAAATGAATTGGGACACCTAAGCGCCCAGGATTGGCGCCTAAGCACCAGATAATCCACGCCTAAGCGCTTAAGTGCCAAAGTTAGTTACTTGAAGAAATATTTAATTGGAGTGGAATTTTGAAGAGCTTTTTGAAGCAACCCTTGACAAAACATGGGAAATAGCCCATGTACATGAAAATTCATTCAATTGATTTATGAGGAGGCAACGTCTAGAAGATTCATTGAATGAAGACACATTTTGAAGGGACACCAAAGCACCTTTTGGATTTTTATTAAAGAAGACATGGATCATCAATGCCAACAACCAGAGGCCAGCAACCATCCACTACAGTTTAACACCGCCACTACCGCCATCGGTCACGTATATTTTATTTTTTTTTATTTTAAGGATTAGTTTGTATTGTGAGAGAAGGAAGAGAATTCAAATGAACTTCAAGACACTTGGTGGAGTGAGTTTGAGATAAGTGTTTATCTTTGTGACTAGACTTGGTTTTTACTTTAGATTACTTATCTTTGTGCTTGATTTCTACTTTTAAACTCATGTGTGATTGTGTTTTCTGCATAAATTCTGAGTAGTTTTCTTTATCATTTTCCTTAAAATGAAAAGTAATTAAATGTTTAAAGGAATCTGTGTGAAGTATTAGTCTTCAATGTTGGAGGAAGCTGTGATGATTCAAGACCTTCCACTTCATTTAATTTTTTATTTGGGCAATTAAGATGTTAAAACCTGTTGTGAGAACATGTAAGATCCAAGATGGTATTTTCTTAGTTAAAAAATGGTTGGAATCACATATTGATTTCATGAATAAGAATGTAGTTGATGGGGTGAGTGCAAATAATTAAGGAAATATATTTTCAAGGGTGTAGAATTAAAGGACTTTAGAGTGCAGGCTAGAGCCCCCAATTTAATTTATAGTTTTAGGTTTTGATACAAGATGTTAGCCCCCAGGTGGAGGGATAAGAGGGAACTATAGAGTTAGAGCTAGTATCTTCTATGCCTAGTTGGTCTTCAAGTCTATTAAATTAATAGATTAGACAATGTTGTTTGTAGCATCTCTAGTAAGGGTAAATAATATTACTGCTCCAATTTGGTACATCACATTTAGCACACTTCCACTACTGAATTTCTATATTTATCACTGATTCATAATAAGGAAACAGACATTTTACATATATTGCCTTCATCTTGCAGATATTTTAATTAAGTTAATTAGTTGCTCCCTTTATTTTCAATTATCAAAAATCACAAAAAGAATGGAACTTTCATTTCTATTATAACATCTTAAGTTTGAGTAAGAATATATATTGCTAAGTATTTTTTATTTAAATTCAATCCTCCCTATGGGTTTGATATTCAGGACTTAATAAAAAAGTTCTATATTACTTGATAACGATGCGTATACTTGCATAGCATCCCATATTGAAATATTATAATTGCATTCCTCTTTACTTCATAGTGAAAGATTTACCTAGTTTTTGCTTTGGATCATGCTGTTACAAATTAAGAATAACTATTAAAGAAATTAATCATATAATCGCATACATCACATTTTACATCTATCTTTACCGAAGAATCAACATTAAGTTTGGCGCCTTTGCCGTGGAGGATGAAAAATATAATAGTAATTTGCAAAAATATTTTCAAAATAATAGTTTTTGGGTTGCAAAAATTTTAGTAAGTCTTACTTAAACTTTAAGATTTATTTTAGGGATATTATTGTGTTATTTTTATATAAAGTTTTTGTTGTTTTATTTTATTATGTTTGAGAGTAATGTATGCGTAGTTCAGGTTATGCAACAGTTGTGTCTTACGATTCTGAATTAGAGAGAACTATTACAAAAATTAAAAAGCAAAAATTATTGAAAAATTTCAAGAAATGGCAAACCAAAAAAATCAAAATGTTGACAATTTTAGACCTTTAAGAGATTATGCAAACCCTACGGTGGATGAACTTTACTGTAGTATTCAAAAACCCACTGTAGTGACTATTTCATTTGAACTTAAACCTGCTATTATCAAAATGGTATCAAATAATCAGTTTGGGGTAGCACCAACGGATGATCCAAATTTACATCATGCCAATTTTCTAGAATTTTATGCTACATTTAAATATGATGGTGTAACAAATGATTCTATAAGACTTAGATTATTTCCTTTCTCAATGTGGGATAAGGCTAAGATATGGTTACATTAGTTATCATGTGGATCTATCAGAACTTGGAGTGATTTAGCATAGAAATTCCTTGTTAAATTTTCCCCCCATCAAAGACTGTGAAACTTAGAAATGATATTACATATTTTAGCCAGTTTGAAGGGGAATCTATTTATGAAGCATGAGAGTGATTTAAAGAACTCTTAATAAAGTGTCCACACCTAAAGTGTCCACACCAGTTAATAATTCAAACATTTAACAATGGATTAGTTGGATCTCTTAGATCTATTATCGATGTCGCTGTTTTGGATCTCTTAGAGGATCTCTTAGATCTATTATCGATGTCGCTGTTGGTGGTTCATTGATGTCAAAACCATTTAATGTTGCTTATGATTTTATAGAAGATATTACTACCGATAAGTTTCAATGGCCTTATGAAAGGGTAAATCTTTAGAAAGTAGCCAATGCTTACGAAACTGATGCTTTTGCCATGTTAGCAAATCAAGTTGTTGTAATTTCAAGGAAGTTAGACCAATTTGGAATGAATTTTTCTCAACCAATTCCTATGATTGAAGAGAATTCATTGAGCCAAATGGTAGATTCTCAAGTATTATTAGAAACTTTGAATGCGATAAATAACAAGCAGAATGTCACATATTTAAATTATTATAACCCAGGTTGGAAGAATCATCCCAACTTCAATTGGAATAATATTACGGGTGGTAATAAGCAGCAATTGGGGGAGCAATCAAGTAAACCTATTTGGAAACTAGAATAATCAAGGAAATAGTAATTATAAACCTACTTATCCTCCAGGTTTCAATATTAATCCACAATATAAGGAGAAGAAGTTATCTATAGAAAAAGTGGTGTTACAAATGGGAAATCAATTACAAAGTCAAGGAGCTACAATTAGAAATATTGAGAATCAACTTGGACAAATAACAAATTATTAAGTAATAGATCCCAAGGAACACTTCTTAGTAATATAAAAATAAATCCAAAAGACAAAAATAAAGAGCATGTAAGAGTCGTTCAACTTAGAAGTGGAAGAGAATTGGAAGGTATAGTTCAATAAAAAACTGAAGTAGAAAGAGAAGAGATTGAAGAGCCTAAAAATGACGCTCCGAAAAGTTTAGAGAGACCTATTTCTCCACTTAAATTTGATTTAGAAAAACCACCACCTCCGTTTCCTTAGAGGCTTCGACAACAAAGGTTGGATAAGCAATTTTTAAAATTTATGGAAATACTTAAGAAGCTTACAAAAGAAACCTACAATTAATAACCTACAATTAATATTCCATTTGCTGAAGCCTTAGAACAACGACCAAGCTATGAAAAGTTAATGAAGGATATTTTTAATAGAAAAAGGAAGTTTGAAGATAATGAGACTGTTGCACTTATTGAGGAGTGCAATGCTACAATTCAAAAAAAAATTGGAAAGCTTAAAGATCCTGTTACCTTTACAATTCATTGTGCAATAGGAGACAAATTTTATGAGAAAGCTTTATGTGATTTAGGATCAAGCATCAACCTTTTACCATTATTAATATTTAAAAAAATTGGGATTAGAATAAATAACCTTGACTACTGTAACTTTGCAGTTAGCAGATATATCAATAACATATCCTAACAGAGTTATAGAAGATGTCATAATAAAAGTGGGTCAATTTATCTTTCCAGTTGATTTCATTATACCAGTATGGAGGAGGATAAGGAGATACATATCATTTTGGGGAGACCTTTCTTAGCCACAGGAAGAGCAATGATAGTTGTGTAGAAAGGAGAAATAACTATGCACATCAATGATCAAACTGTTACATTTAATATTTCAAAATCAATGAAGTACCCTGCAAAAGTTAAAGATGATGAATGCTATCGAATGGATGTTGAATGCTATATGCTATCGAATGGATGTTATAAGATATTTAAATGAATGTAATTTCAAAATAACTTATGAAGAGAAATCTGAGATGAAAGTGTTGGAACACGAGCAAGAAGAGGAATTAGATCAATATGAAGATTTACATAAGTAAGATTCAAATTATGTTCGAGAAGTTTTGAAGTTTTGGACACAATAGAGAAAGATACATCTTTTTGTCCATCAATTGAAAAACCTGTTAAACTTGAGTTGAAGTTGCTTCTTGGACATTTGAAGCATGCCTTTTTGGGTGATTCCTCAACATTATCTATTATAATTTCCTCAAATTTAACTATAGAAGAAGAAGAGAGTTTGATGAAAATTTTAAAGAGTTATAAGAAAGCCTTTGGATGGACAATTATTGATATAAAAGGAATTAGTCCTTCAATTTGTATGCATAGAATTCATATGGAAGAGAACTGAAAACCCAAAGCTGATCCTCAAAGGAGATTGAATCTTGTTAGGAAAAAGTTGTGAAGAAAGAAATTTTAAAGTGGTTAGATGCTGGAATTATCTACCCTATTTCAGATATTGTATGGGTTAGTCCAATTCACTACGTTTCTAAGAAAGGAGGATTGACTGTGACTTTGAATGAACATAATGAGTTAATATAAACAAGACAAGTCACAGGCTGGCGAATAAGCATTGATTATAGAAAATTAAATCTCGCCATAAGGAAAAATCACTTTCCACTACCCTTTCTATATCAGATGTTGGATAGACTAGGTGAGCATAAATACTTTTATTTTCTAAATGGATATATTGGTTATCACCAAATAAAAATAGCTCCTGAGGATCAAGAGAAAACAACATTTACCAATCCTTATGGCACATTTGCTTTTAGAAAAATGCCCTTACCTGTTACATTTCAAAGATCTATGATGGCTTTTTTTGTGATTTAATTGAAAAAGGGATTGAAATTTTTATGGATGATTTTTCAGTGTTTGGAACTTCATTAAACTTATGTTTAGAACATTTATCAAAAGTTGTTAAGCGTTGTGAAGAAACAAATTTAGTCCTTAGTTGGTAAAAATGCAAATTTATGGTAGCAGGAGGAATAATTTTGGGACATCAAATTTCCAAAATTTGTAGGGAAGTAGGCCCTGAAAAAATGCAAGTGATTGTTGATTTACCTTACACAACAAGTGTAAAGGATATTAAGAGTTTTTTAGGACATGTTGGATTATGCAGGCGATATATTAAAGACTTTTCAAAAATTGCGAAGCCTCTATGTCATTTACTTGAAATCATTTACTTGAAAAATATGTAATTGAAAAATATGTAATTTTTAATTTTGATGAAGAGTACCTAAAAGCTTTTGAATTACTAAAAGAAAATTAGTCACCGCACCAATTATTGTTTCACCAGATTAGGAAAAACCTTTTGAATTATTGTGTGATGCTAGTGATTATGTTGTTGGAGTTATTTTAGGATAAAAGCATGATAAGATTTTCAAGGTTATATACTATGCTAGAAGAACTCTTAATGAAGCTCAAATTAATTACACCACCACTGAAAGAGAGTTATTAGCTATTGTGTAAATAGTATATGCTTTTGATAAATTTAGATCATACTTAATTAGAACTATATGCATAGTGCATATAGGTCATTCTGCTATTAAATATTTAATGAAAAAGAAGGATGCAAAACCAAGATTGATAATATGGGTTCTTCTTTTGCAGGTTCTTCTTTTGAGAATCAAATTGTTGATCGTTTGTACAAGCTTAAGTTAGAAAAACTTCTCTAATTTGAAAAAGAAATTACAGAACATTTTTCAGATGAAAAATTATTCAATATTAATGAGTGGTGTGTTCCAAGGTATGCCGACATTTTGAACTTCATTGTTAGTGATATCATACCATATGAAATGACATACCAAGGGAAGAGGAAATTCATATATGAAGCTAAGACTTATTTTTTGATGACCCAATTTTATATAAACAAGGAAATGATCATATAATTTGAAGATGTGTGTGTTTACAAGAAACTTATGAAATTATCCAAAAATTTCATAATTCTGATTTTGGGGAACATTTTGTAGTTGATAAAACAAAGTACAAAATTTTACAATCGGGATTTGATTGGCCTACAATCTTTAGAGATGTCAATGCTTATATTAAAACTCATGATTGATGTCAACGAGTAGGCAATATTTCTAGGAGGAATGAGATGCCCCTTAATTATGTGTTAGAAGTTGAGATATTTGATGTTTGTGGATTAGATTTTGGATGACCATTTATACCAT
>NW_018220105.1:168799-174205 GCF_001263595.1 Phalaenopsis equestris
AAAATAAATATTTTTTGTAGATATGGATTCCCGAGAGAAATCATAACTGACGGGGGAAGTATTTTAGAAATACAATAATAGAGAAATTATTAAGGAAATATCATATTAACCACATAATTGCTACTGTTTATCATCCTCAGACAAGTGGTTTAGCTAAATTATCCAATCATGAAATTAAAAGAATATTGAAAAAATCTCTAAATCAAACTAAAATTGATTAGTCAGCTAAACTTGACTATGCTTTGTGTGCTTATAGGACTGCATACAAAACTCTTATAGGAATGTCCCCATACAGGCTAATATTTGGGAAAGCGTGTCTCTTACAAATTTAACTTGAGCATAAAGCATATTGGGCGATTAAAGAATTTAATTACAATTTGAAAGATGTTGGTGAGAAAAGGTTATTGCAAATAAATGAGATTGAAGAGATAAGGAATGAATCTTATGAAAGTACTAAGATTTACAAAGAAAAGATGACGATGTTGGCTTGATTGGAGGATTCTTACTGAAAACTTTTTTCCAGGGCAACAAGTTTTGCTTTACAATGAAAGCTTAAGATTATTTCTAGGCAAACTTAAGTTCAGGTGGATGGGCCCATTTGTTGTGACGAAAGTTTATCCCTATGGAGTTGTGGATATTGTGGATATCAAAGATATCAAAGATCCTAAAAGTGATAAAATATTCAAAGTGAATAGTCACAGGCTAAAACCTTCTTTTTAGGTGGCCAACTTAAATTAAATGATTTTCTGATGTTGGGTCAACCAAAACAAGCACTGGTTACGTCGGGCTAACAATGTTAAACCAAGCTCTATGGGAGACACCCCATAGTTATTTGTGTGTTTGTTTTTTATTGTTTTGTTAATGTGTGTGAATTAGAAAATTTTGGTCGTATCTTGACCGTATAATGAGTTAGTGATTATTCTAAGACCCTAAAAGATGACTTAGACATGTTAGAAATAATGTTTGGACATTAAGTTGACCTTTGCTAAATTGAGCACTAGTGCTTGAGCGCCAAATTTTGGTGCTTAAGTGCGACAATTAAAAAAACATGTATGAATTTGGTTTCTAGAAATTATAACCACGAATTCGTTGACTTGAACATGTAAGAGCAGTTCTGAGACGTGCTTAGGAATTATGGAAGAGTTTTAGACCCTATAAATAGAAATCTCACCACACCTTCATTTAACCCTTAAATTCTAAGTGAAAAAGAGAGAATTTTGATTTTGAAAAAGAATTTTGAAAAATGTCTTCTTGGGAGAGTTATTTGAAAAAAGAGGAAGTAACGAGAAATAAGTTTATTAGTCGGAGTGTGCAAGATATGTATAACGATTTCTTAACCATTAGTATCAAAGGAATAGTGGAGAAAATCACGAAGATTGAGGCTAACATGGCTTCAATTGAAGTAAAAGCGATGGAAGTTAATGCACATCTTGATCATTTGGAATGGCAACTAAAGATGCAGTTTAGCCATACCTATTTCTTAGAAGAAGCAGATAAGACTATGTAGATGAAGAACAAGTGGATTGAAGAAGATTCAACAAGAGTTATTAATCATCATCCATTCTTTCATATATACATACCAAATGCCGAAGTAGAGACCAATGATAGGCTAGAATTTATTCCATTGACTAGAGAATGGAATTAAGTTTGTGATTTTGTGTTTATGTGTTTAGTGTTTGTTTATGTTAAATGACTTTTAATGTTATGAAAGTCTAGTTTTGTGTTAGGAATTTTGTCATCCGAGACTATTCGGATTGAGAATTTATGTATTCAAAAGTGTTTGTAATCGTTTGTGAATTAATATAAGTGTTTTGTTTGTGTGAAACTTTGTGTTATTTAGTATTGAATTGAATTAGCCAAGATTGGTGAAACTTGAGTAAGAGAAAAGATAAGAGGAAGAAAATAGTATATACAGTGTTTTGAGACCATAGAGGGCTGGTTGACTTAGGATAGGAGTGGATTTCACTTAAATGGAAAAAGTCAAAATTTGTGCACTGGCGCCTAAGCAGCGAACCCTTCACGCATACGCGCTGGTTAGCCAAAATCGGTTCGCGAATGGTTTTAAGTGTTTTTTTTGTCCGAAAAACTCGCTAAGTTTTTCACAATTTCTAGGCTAGGGCATCACCTATTTTGAATATTTCTTAGTGGATTCAAGCCTAAATTGTTATTTGATCTTCTTGAGGTAAGAGCTTCACTTCTATGTAAAAATTTTTGATTTTCGCCATGTATTATTTTGAGCACATTCATGAGCTACCCAAAAATCACTATTCATGGTGAAAATTTTAGAAAAATTGATGGAAAATGCATAGATTGGTCAGTTTAAGCTTTTAGAAGTTGAGTTTAGTGATTTGGAGATGATTGTGGAATTAATTTTGAATTTTATACAAATTTTTAGAAAATGGCACAGAGAATGAAAGGAAGCAAGGGGAAAGCTCCATTTGATTCGAGTAAATTTGTTAGTTCAAGAGCTCAGGATAGGTATAGCGATGCACTACATGCATGAAAACTGATTCCTGAGCAATGATTTAAAAGTCCAGGAGGAGCTGTTGAAGAGTTGATTGTTAGCCACCAGTTCGAGAGGTTCTGTTATTTTTCTATTATCGTCGTGAATTCTATTGTACGAGAATTCTATGCTAATCTCTCAGAGGCTGATGAAGAAAGAGTCATAGTGAGAGGGAAAACATTACCATTTTCTCCTAAGGTAATTAATCAGTTTTATCATTTGCCTCCTAGTACTTTGTATTTTTATGTAAACTATAGCCCTACTGAAGTGGAGCTAGATGAGATTGTATCATCTTTAACTGCTGAGAGAGGATTATGGAAGATTACAAATGAAAGAAGAGAAAATTTTTCTACCTCAAAGTTGGATGCTAATGCAGGTAAGACATTATTTTATTTCTGCTCATTTGCTACCTACAAATCATTTGAGTGAAGTGGCTCAAGATAGAGAAAATATGAACTAATGTATTCAGTAGTCCAAGCCTATTGATATTGGAAGATTGATTTATGGAGTTATTACCATATCTGTCATTACTGCCACTACCGCAGGTTTTCGATTTGCATCCTTGATCTTTTTGTTATGTGAGTAGGCTGGTGTTAGATATGATAGATGGGAGGAGATCTTACAGCCAATGAAGCTTATTACCATTGTGAATGTGAAGACTTACTCACATCATTCTATTTTTTGTTGGAAGGGCAGATTCTCCAGGAGTTCTGTTGCCTCTACTTCACATGCTTCTACATCACGAGGTCAGACTTCTAGTTCTAAAACTCTGTCATAGCTTATGGAAAGAATTTTGAATAATGTTATTTATACTAATGAAAATTGGTGACTCAGAGTATTTTTTAGAGCATATGGATGGGTGTATGAGAAGAAGAAGTGATTATGAGGAGGAATACACAACCATGGAGCATCTCAATAGAGGTAACGTAGATGTAGTATTTCCTCAGTACCCTAGATATCCACCATATGAGCTTACAGCTGCTTGGCGTAGTGATGATAGTGATGAGGAAGATGATGCTTAGTTGGATTTGAAGTTTTGTTTTTTTTGTTTTATGTTGTTTTCTATTTATGTGTTATTATGAACTTTGGATGGTGCAGATATTTTGTATATTTTTGGTGAGTACAATTGAGATTATTGAAAAGGCTTTTTTTTGTTATGTTGTGTTTTGTTTAGTACAACTTCTGTGATGTATTTGTATTTGATAGTTGTTAGAATATTTTAAAGGTAGTAATTATGTTAATTGTGTTATTTTTTGTATTTAGTTAGCGTTTGTTAAACTTAACTCTAGAATCTTAGAAAGGTTTAGAATTTAGCTAACATGTTTCTTTAAGGTGCATGTTTAAAATTTTCAATTTACCGCCATTTATTTTTCTTTATGTTGCAGTCATGTTTGTTTGCTAGTATATTTATTTGCTTTTTAGTTATACTCCAGTGCATAGAAGTCTTATGAATCTCTGTATTTTAAATAATTAAAAAAATTTTGATCAAATGAAATTCTTACTCCTGTTTTTAATTTTTGTACTTGCATATTTAGGATATGAAAATTCCTGCAAGCATGTTATAATTAGTTATCATTCCAGCTTAATTATATATGATGCTTTATGTTTTATTTCTGTTAAAAATTTAAGTTTGGGAGGGGGGATGAAAAATTTGAAGGAAACTTAAAAGTTTATTTATTCTCAAATGTATTTCAATTAAATTTGATTTTGATCTGAAAAATGATTATGTATTTTTTTTTTTTTAAAAAGGGGGAAAATTATATTGCAGAAGAAGAACAAAATACATATCTGAGATAGGGGACTTTTAAGAGGTCACCCTTTTACGAAAAGGAAAGAGAAGGGGAGGGAGTAGTGGAGATTAAAGTGGCATCAGATTGACTTGCAACTCTTGCTATCCAGTTAGCAGGTTTGTTTCCTTCTCTGTAATTGAAGGTGAGCTGAAGTTGACACTGTTTTTTAGTTGTGAAGTTGACACTGTTTTTTAGTTTCCTGGATGGGTTTAAGCAGTTGGAGTATGTGCCAAGGAGGAGATAAGGATCCTTCAACCAGCTGTAGTAGAAAAGAACAATCAGTTACAATCATTATATAAAACCATTTCATTTGAATAATAATGTAGAGTGCCACAAAAGAGCAGCTCTTTCAATTTCAAGTGCATCTTGGGCATGCATAGGGCTGTAGAAATACAACTTGCAGCCACCTGTATAGTCCATGAAGATACCTCCAAATCCAGTACCCTGCCCATTATAGCTCCCATCTATGTTGGATTTGATCCAGGGGTGAGTGGGTTTGATCCAAAAAACTTTGGATATCTTTACTATTTTTTGTGTAGAAGGACTGGTATTATAAAATATTTCAGGGAATCCCTTATGTTTAATAAGCTTGGTTAAGAAGGTTTTACAATGTAACATAGTTAGGTGAGCATTTGGAGTACTGTCCTCATATTTGACTTTATTTCTGGCCATCCAAGTGAACCAAGTAACCACAAATGGGATGGTGCTCAGATTCACTTTATCCCAATTAATCCAGCAATGAGGGAGGGAAGCCCAATCTAGATTCAAGAGATTTATCTTCAGCTCTTGGGCCAGTTCTGACCAGACGCTCTGTGTGAACATACATTGAAAGAAAAGATGGGAAATTGATTCTTCAGCTTTGCAACACAGATGGCATGTTGAAGGTCCTCTTATTCCCTTAAGCTTGAGAATATCATCCACAGCGAGAAGCTCGTGGAAGGTTCTCCAGATTAGAAAAGACATAGAGGGGATGAGATATTTGTTCTAAATAGTTTTACCCCACTGTACTTCCTGCCAGCTGTACCATTTAGAATATATAGCTTTGGAGATGCGATGAAGCTTACTAGCATTAATCACTAAGTTGTCTTGATGTTCTCTGTTGAATGGGATTTT
>NW_018220105.1:174479-175898 GCF_001263595.1 Phalaenopsis equestris
TAGTCTTTTGCCAGCTAGCCCAATGTAATTGGTTCCTTTGTCCAGCTTAGAGGAATCTATTGAAGCTTCTTTAGATTAATAACTGGGTAGACTTCTTCATGTTTGTAACTTGGAAGATGTATTAAGGGAGATGTGAGAATGCTTTTTATTAGTGTAATTCTTCCACCATTGGAGAGGAAAGAGTTTGTCCAGTAGTTGAGTTGAGCATTGATTTTAGTAAGCATAGCATCAAATGGTACCCTTTTGGTTCTACCTTTGATAAGTGGCATCCCAAGATAATGAAGAGCGAGGGTAGCAATGGAAAACCCAGTAAAGTTGCCAACCTATTGTCTAGCTGCAGGATTAGTAAGTTTGCTATAAAGGATTTGACATTTAGAAGTGTTGAAGGTCATACCAGAGATATCTTGAAAGTTCATCAAACATTTGTGTAGAAGCTTAACAGCATTTTTGTTGGCTTGGGAAAATATAATGATGTCATCTGCATACATCAGATGTGTGACCTCCATAGTAGATGTATGGTGAAATCTGGTATAGGATTTCTATGAAAGAGCTTGATTCAGCATTCTGGAAAGATAGTCCAGGGCAAGGATGAAAATAGATGGGGAGAGTAGATCTCCTTGCTTGACCCCTCTTGTAGCAGAGAAGAAACCATGGGAGGCTCCATTCAGCAAGATGGAGTGTGAATTGAATTTCAACCATCTAGAAATGAGGGTGCAGAACTTTGGAGAGAAACCCCTAGCTTTGAGAATTTTAAGAATAAAAGGCCATTGGATAGTATCATAAGCTTTACTCAGATCCAATTTGTAAATGAGATTGCCTCCTCTACAGTGATGATCAATATGCAGTAGTAACTCCTGTGCCAGTAAAACATTTTTAGAGATCGATCTGCCTTTGATAAATGCAGTTTGGTTGGGTTTTATTAGGTGGTTTAAATGGGGTTGTAACCTTGCCACAATGATTTTGTTGATGAGTTTGCTGAATATAGAGGTCAAACTAATAGGTCTGTATTGATTCCAATTAAGGCAAACATTAGTTTTGGGGATGAAGACATAGCTGGAGGAAGTAAAGTAATTGGGGAGAGGGATACTACTGAAGAAAATTTGGATAACATTAACCACATCTTCCTTTATAATGGGCCAAACATTTTTATAAAAAGCAGTTGTATATCCATCAGGACCAGCAACTTTGAAATTATCAATAGTACTAAGGGCCTCCCAGATTTCAGACTCAGTAGGATTGGAAGAAAGTTGAAGTTCCTGTGTATAAATAAGTTCTTCCAGGAAGAATTGAGGATCCACAGGAGTAGAAGTGAAATGACGTGTAGTGAGGAGATTTTGAAAGAATTCTACAGCATTCCTTGCAATATCCTCAATATTGTTGATCCAACAACCTTGAGCATCTTGAATCTTATTTACATCT
>NW_018220105.1:175937-179756 GCF_001263595.1 Phalaenopsis equestris
ATGTTATTACATTTCCTTTTGTACTTGATACAAGCATGATTCCTTTTAGTATTCCTGTCCCCTCCCATAAATCTATTGATTGCAGCCTTCTTTTAAGGAACACATCCAATCTTTCAGTGGCCAAAAGAACCTTTTCAGCGATTTACAGCAGTGCAGCTTCACTAACATTACCAGTCCCAATTTCAACTTCCAGGGATGCCAGATTTTTCTCAGCATTCTCCACTGCTTCATAAACATTCCCAAAGCAGTGCCAATTCCATTACTTAAGATAGTAGGCCATCTTTTTCTGCAATTGCCATAGTCTAATAAGGGGATTGGAATGTTGTGACACCTTCCAATGCTCTTTAATTAAATTTAGAAATTGAGGGTCCACATGGTGGTCAGTCCACAAGTTTTGAAATCTGAAAGAGTTATGACTTGTAGGTGGGTTGGCAGTGATGGAAACAAGCAAAGGTCTGTGATCTGACCCTATTAAGGGTAAGTGATGTACAAAGGTATTTATGAAATCCTGAAACCATTGATCATTGGCTAGAAACCTTTCCAACCTTTCCCAAATCTGTCCTCTCTTCCAGGTAAAGCAGTCACCTTGGAATCCAAGATCAAAGAGTTTAGCAGCTTTGATGTTATCACTGAATTGTGTCATGTTGAGGAGGTTTGAGGAGGTTAGGAGCTCTTCCCCCTCTTTTTTCAAAGCTTTCAACAACACAATTAAAATCTCCTCCTACTAACCAAGGGGAGGTTATGTTGTTACCAATGTAGATAAGCTCTTTCCAAAGAGCTGTTCAAAAAAATAATTATGTGTTTGAAGTTATATTAGGGAAGTAAAATTTTGATTTTAGAAATGAGTAAGAGAATTTAGTTAAAATTTACAATAATGAAGAAAAAACTTAAGCTTAAAAATTTTTAGTGTGGAAAATGCTAAATATAGTGTAAATATCTTTTGTAAGAAAAATTGTATTTTTGATGTATTTTTGAAAAAATTAGAAATTTAGAACTTTTATTTTCAAAACATAATTTTCTTTTATTGAAATTAATTTTCAAAACTAGTATTATGTTTTTTAAGTAAATGATAATTATCAATTCTTTGCTTTAGGAAAGGAAGAGTGGAATTCAAAACCATTAAAAGCCTATCTAAATCTAGTAGTCCTTGCCTGGAAAAGAAAAAGAAAAAGAGAAAGAAAAAGAAAAACAAAAGAAAAATAAAAGAAAAGAAAAGAGAGGAAAAGCTTGAGGATTAGTGCCTAATAAAAAATTTGCTCCACAGCTGATCTTTTTAAAGTATAATTCTTGAGAAACTTTTAAGCTTAAAGACATAATATAGTAAATAAAATTATGCTTAATAAAAATTTTTTAAATGAAGATAATAAAATGCCTAAATTTTATATTTGGAAAATCTACAATATTTCCGAATTAGATAAGAACTCATACTTTCATATTTTGTAACATTAAAAATTTCTAAACTTAAGGTTGGTCTCATTTACTAATATTTTTTCTAAATTGGACTACTATATTTATAAATTTAAATTTTGGTAACTCCTAAAGAAGCTCATATACATTATCTACTTATGTTGGTTTTAAAAGGAATTTGTGTGAAGTATTAGTCTTAAATGTTGGAAGAAGTTGTGTTGATTCAAGATCTTGCACTTCATTTGCTTCTTGATTTGGCCAATTAAGATGTTAAAACTTGTTGTGAGAACAGGTAAGGTCCGAGACGGTATTGTCTCAGTCAACAAATGGTTCGAATCACATATTAATTTCATGAATGAGAATGTAGTTCACGGGGTTGACTGCAAATAAATAAGGAATATATTTTCAAGGGCGTAGAATTAGAGGACTTTAGTGTGACAGGGTAAAGCCCCCAATTTAATTTATAGTTTTAGGTTTTGATACAAAATGTTAGCTCTAAAGTGGAGGGAGAAGAGGGAACTCTAGAGTGAGAGCTAGTATCTTCCATGCATAGCCGGTCTTCAGGACTATTCAACTATAAATTAGCCAATGCTCTTTATAGCATCTCTAGTAAGGGTCTCTAGTAGCATCTCTAGTAAGGGTAAAGAATATTACTGCACCTATTTTGCACAACACATTTAGCATACTTCCACAACTCAATTTCTATATTTATCACTAATTCATAATAAGGAAAAATATATTTTATTTATATTGAGATATTTGACCTATATTGCCTTCATCTTGCAAGAATTTTAATTAACTTAATTAGTTGCTCAATATATTTTCAATTATCAAAATTCATAAAAAGAATCAAAATTTCATTTCTATGATAGCATCTTAAGTTTGAGTAAGAATATATATTGCTAAGTATTTTGTTATTTAAATCCAATCCTCCCTATGGGTTTGATATTCAGGACTTAGTCAAAAAGTTCTATATTACTTGATAATGATATGTATACTTGCGTAGTATCTCATATTGAAATATTATAACTGCATTCTTATTTGCTTTGTATTTAAAAATTTATCTAGGCTTTGCTTTGGATCAAGTTTTTGCTGTTGCAAATTAAGAATAACTATTTAGGAAATTAATCATATAATCGCATACATCGCATTTTACATCTATTAATATAGAATGTCGAGATCACTTTGCTAAAGTTCCATGGAATTCAAAGACAGGTGTTTCACTTCTCGAGCTAACATAGTCCATGTGTTTAGCATCCTCATTAGCCGTATTGATAGGTTTTTTAGGGTTTTGTAAGATTTGAGGATTATTACATGAATTAAAGGTTGAATTAAATTGGTTGCTAGTTACATAATCACTAGATAATGTTAAAATGTAACCAAAGTCAACTATATATTCATTAAAACTATTAAAGGAGCTTAAATATAATTGACAGAGACTTTATATATGCTTAAAAATATAAGTATTTAATACTGCTGCTAAAAGATTTAATTCTTCAGCAACTGCACCAAAAGCTTAATAACAATTATAGATTCGATAAAGATGTTTGTATAAAATATTCAATAATTGTAAAGACACACTTATCAACACAAGTATACTTATCACTCAAGTAATATAGGGTTCTAATGGAGTCCTAGATATAGATCCCACAAGGAGTAATATTAGAACTACGAACTAAGATTTTAGAAAAGCAACACTTAATCGCATTAATGGAATTCAAATTGTTTATCTATCACTAATCGACAATTGAAATAAATATGTAATTTTAATAATTCTTAAATAACTAATTATACTAATAAGGTTTTTAATGTGATATTCAATATATAAGAAAGCATCCTTCTCCTCATCAAGAAATTATAGTGAATGGATAAAGTGAATCAGTTCAAATTGTATTGTGCCAAATAGGAGCATACCTATTCTTTATCCTTTGGTTCAGGCATAAGGCTATGAGGTTACCGGCCCTCACTTCAAAGCTCCCACGTTCCCCTCGCCTGAGGGCTAACATCTACACTTCAGCACCCAAACGATAAGAACAAATTGGGGATTTTAGTCCTTCACTCTAAAATCTCCAATTCTATGCCCGATAATTTTATTTCCCTATTTATTTGCACTCAACTTCCAAGGGCTTTGACCTCCCTGAATCTTTGATCTAATCTTCACTTTAGTTGTAAAATTCAATATATTTTAACAAATCAATTGGACAAATTGAAACTAAATTAAGATCAAAGTGAAAAGATCATCACAACTTATTTAATATTTTCATGGCTCAACCAATTCAAATCACCATTTCACAAATCTCAAGACAAGGAGAAAGACAGAGAAAACTACTCAGACTTCATGGGAAAAACACAACAAAACTTGAAATTCATATACAAAAGCAAAGTCATACAAACTACAACAAGTAAATAAAC
>NW_018220105.1:179789-199043 GCF_001263595.1 Phalaenopsis equestris
TTCCTCTGAATCTCTTCCTTTCTTTACAACACACAGAATTCCTCTTCGAAGCGGAAAGGAGGAAGAAATCTCTCACTTTCCCTCCACTCTTACAATCTCTCGAAGAATTCCTCACAATTTAGACTCTCTACACTTTCCCAACACTTAACTCTTGAGCCTCCTCCTCCTTATTTTTGGCAAAAGTCTTCTCTTGAAAGGGATGAGTTTTCCCAAGAGTTGCCTAAGCATCCCTCCAAAATTTGTCCTCTTCCAATGCATTGTTGGACATAACCGCTGAGCTCACCTTCGGCGGCCTCGAGGACGCCGTCGGTGGGCCTTCTAAGTGAATTAAATCTGGAGTCTCGGGAAAAGTCTGTCGTCGGCGTCGTAGTTCAAATCTTCACATTTTGTTCCTTTTCGCTCCAAATTCGCTCCTTTCTGCATTTTTTTGCTCCAATTACCCTAATTCATCATTCCTGCAATAAAACATCAAAAATAACTTTCTTTAAAGTGCAATATCATCAAAAACAGTATAAAATATGTATGAAAATCTCAACATATTTTAGATAGGAAAATCTCACTCAACATATTTTTCTTTGGCCAATTTTCATACAGAGTGAACAATTTGAAGAATTTCTCCCCTAAATCTGAAACAACCAATCGAGAATACACAACCCCTGTCCTTTCTTCTTTTATAATTTTCTTCTTCTTTTCGTGCAGCTGTGATTTTCTAGCATAATTGATAATACCGAATTTGAAGGCTAATGATTCTAAATGGAGGCTTGTACCGAAGTAGCTTGAAACTGATCTAATTTCCTCTTGGAATACTTTGCCCAGACTGTACTCCATCCATCATCTGTCATATAAGGATTAATCAGATCGACCGAGATCATATTGAGGAAACCTCTTTCAGGTTATTTCATGATTGTTATTTTTCCATTCTTGAAGTTCTTCTTAAGCCAATCCTTGAAGCTGAAAGAATCTTCTATAGTATGTCCAATAAGTCTGTGATATTGGTAATACATGCGATAACCCTTCATATCAATATCATCCTGCTTCTTAGGTTCTGTCAATGTAAATTCTAGCTTCATTAATAAGTTCCACTGCATCTTAGGCATTGCTTCATTATTAAATGAATAAATTCTAGTTATTCAATCCTTCAAGGTTGGACCTTGTCCCTTGTCTATGTTGTCGCTAACCATATTGTAGACTGTTCTACTAAGTATGTTGGTCATGCTGTTATTTGTTATACTATGAACATTGGTAACTTTGTTGAGGTTGTTCTACTTGAATCTGTATTGGCTGCTCACCTTTATCAATCAATGCTACCGTTCTATTTTTCTTCTCTAATGTTTTCATCAACTTTAACTTCTTAGCCTTCTCCAAAAATCTGAGCTACTTAGCCTCCTCCTACAGACTCACGATCTTGCTGAGTAGCTTCTCAAAGTTTTTAATGGTGAATCATTTGAGCAAAAAGGCTATTGAACTATGGATGCTCTTGAGAAAAATCTCAATTATATGCTGCTTCTAAAGTTACAGTTTGCACTTCATGCTGAGATTTCTCTATCATGAAATCTCCTCGACCAAAGTTTCACCTGAATTCTATCACTTGACAAGAAGATCACCGACGGTGATATGGTGTTGAGCTCCAACAAACCTCTTTAAAAAAAGTCTTCCAATTCTATAAATTTATTGACTAAGCCATTAGGTAACTTGAGATGCCAATTAAAAGTGACCCCAGAAAGGTTACTCCTGAACTGGCGGAATAACACTGCTTTGTTACCCCCCGCGCGTTGCAACAGCTTGCTTGAAAATGTGCAACAGTGCTAACGAGGGTTTCTGGTTCCATCAAATGTTTTAAATTTTTGTGGCACAAAGCCCTTTGGATATTGAATGACATCAAACTCCTTCGTGCAGGTTCTACCCTTTAGAACTGATGCCCTTCCTTTGGACTAGGCTAAGGGCCCCTTCACTTGCTTTTCCACAATTTGTTTGATGTCTTTTTCTGATATCATAGTTTGAATAGGCTCCTCTTTCAACGATTCCTCTTTTTTAGTGGAAGCAGGGACTTTCTTTTGTTCTGAAATACGAACAACTTTTGATTAATTTACCTTCAGGGAAGTAGTCAAAGTAGATTGGGATTGGCTTTGAAGGGTAACCGCAACAAGCAACATTTCCTCCAACCTTTTCTCCATCCTAATGATATGCTCATCTTGTAGTTGGATGGCCCACTACAACTCTTCGGAGGCATTTTCTTGAGCGGGCCGTGGAGCAACTCAAAATGATGAAGAAGCTTAGGTCTCGGCGATGAGAATCTCTGCATACTCCTCCATATAATCCAAAAAATTATAGTCTTCATCTTTGACATTTCTCCATTGTTCTATATGATTGAGTCTATCTATTCTTAATGTATCTTTCATCGAATCCATTTAATTATCTTGAGATATACTGGCGGTCTTTGATGGAAATTTGTACTTGCATCAGACCCTAACATAACAATTGGTGTTTTAGTCTTAAAATCCTTTTTAGGGCAATGGTTCCCCACATCTTTTAGCAGTATATGACTGGAGACTCTAGGCCTCCAGCTCTTTCTCTTTGGTATTGATGTCTGGAGACAGGGTATCTCGTTGATGGCATTAATATGGTGGAGGGAAGGATGTACCCTAGTGCGCGAGTTGGATATAATGGCTGGTAATCTCTCAACATCACTCAACCTCTAGAGATCTCCATGTGTAGTAACAATCAATAATCTTGATCTCAAACATTAATTAACTGATCTTTGATTAGTGTTGTTTACATTGAAGATGGTGACGGTAGCCGTATTGGTGGCTATTCAATCTCCCAAATGGAGCTTGGTTGAGATGGAATAGTTTGACTTTCAAGCCATGGAGTGCTTTCTTCTTGCCATGGAGCTGTTTAACAAACTTATTTCCTTCCAAAATTTTTGTTTTCATCCATGGTGCTATAACACAAACCATTCTCTTCTTCAATTTGCTGATGGAATAGTTTGACTTTCAAGCCAATCTCTCAAAGACTGAGCGAGCTCAGGTGAAAGGCATGATTCTTTCCCTCTTTTTGCCTTGTCTATTTTGGAGAGATGACGGTGGTATCCTTATTGCAATATGGTAAATGCCCTCCTCCCTAGCAATGGTAGATAGAGAATGGAACCTACTCCCCTCGAGGTGAGGTGAGGTCTCCATTAACTCTACCTCCTCTGGTAGAGGGGCAATCTCTGTTAGAGCTAACTTAGCAGCTTGTGCTCTTTAAGCCTTGAATTCTCTTCTCTTAGGATTCTTCCTTTGAGATTATGTTGGTAAAGTAGACTTAAAGTAAGAGTCAATCTTGAACACAGAGTACAGAGGGGCAAAAACATTCATTAAATCATCCTCATTCATAATCTCTTTTCCCTTCACCGACAAAACGACCAGTGCAATAACGGTGAACTTAGTGGGTGACGCTATAACAGTCCTAGCAGTAGTAGGAACATTGCTGGTGGATGCAAGGGTGATTGTCATAATAGAAGCAACACTGACCTTCACCTTCTTAAGGGAAGGGAAGTTTTGGTCAAAGTGTAGGTCGAACTCTGTGGGTAGCTCCTGGACTTTGGGGGTAGCCATCTTTGCTATTATGTATGGAGCTTTTTCAATTAGCAGCTCAAATACCTTAAACTCAGACTCGAATTATATCGTTAAAGCTACAAGGTGGGCATTTTTAGTAGCAGGTGCATTGAATAGGAAAGTCATACTTGGTTATAACATTGTTTCTATCATTTGTATATTTTTTATTGTTAATAGCATTTGAGGCCTTATAGTTTCAGCATGCATACCGAAAATAACATAATTGTCTTTTTGAGCTAGGAATTCTTTGATCTTTACTTATGTTTATTATTTTATTATTATTTATTATTCTTTTATTCTGAATATTTTTTCGTGTTTTATTTCATGACCATGTATTTAAAATGTTTTTTTTTCAAAAATTTTTAGTTTTGCATTAAAATTTTGAGAAATTTTATTTTGTTTAGATGTTTTAAATGAATGATCATGAGAGTGAAATTTTAGCTTAACTTGTTTGGAATAAGTCAAACTCAAAAGAGATGAAGCGTATGAACTAATCCAAAATTTGGAGAAGGGGTTGCCCAAAATTGAAAAGGAGTTCACTATACCTGCTCATGGAAGAAATGAGCTAGGTATGCCAATAGAAGAATGTTAGTCTGGCCCATTAGGGACATGGACACACTACCGATGTTTAAAGACAAATCCTCTAGATCAAAATGGAGAGAGAAACTAATCTCCAGCAAAGTCTCTAGAATCTATCAGCCAACATTTAGAACCCATAGTGTTGCTTTAAAAATAACTTAATTTAATTTATTAGATAATTTTTTCTATTTTTAAAAATATAACATTTTAAATTTAAGAAAAAAATGAGACCAAATAGATTCCATATTCTCAATAGTTTAAGTAATCGAGCCTAACACCATATGTAATGCACTATCCCAAAAGATAGACAACTACTTGATAGTGGGCTAGATCATATAAACTAGTTGTTTTATGACATCTGGTCTAAGAACCTTTCATGTGCTGACAGGTTCCCTACCAAATATTGAAGATTATATAGGGTTTATATTACCTAGGTTATTTGGTTCCGTATAGAGGCAGACCCCTGTAGTTAATTATATCTTAAAATAACCAACATCACCTAAGAATACTCTCAATAATGATCAAAGGTATTGTCTTCAAGAATTTGAAGGATCTAGTTTTCAAGGTTGGACATGGTAAAACCAAAAGGGATTGGTTCAAATAGGAGCAATTATTATCAGAGTTCAAAGGAACGAGAAGCATGGGAAGTCATAGACCTCAAGGCAAACCTCGATCAGTTCCCAAACTATTCTAATGTTGGGCTTTATGTTTTAGGATCAAAATTATTCAAAGTTCACACCTGCCATTTCATTTTTCAAGGCTTACATTTGCATGATATCCAATCATGCAAATATCCTGAAAGATAATAGCATTTATGTTATATCAAACAATGACCTTGGGGTCCTAAGAGAGTTAGGGCTTATATTACGCAAAATGGTTGTACAAAAGCATAAAGATAATTAGAGGATTTATGTCATAGTAGAAAAACTACCTTGAAGTCTTATGGATTTGTTGTTGTTTAAACTAAGGAAAGTTTAGCTATTGAAGTTCTTGTTTTCTCTCTTAAGGATGTTCTTCTCTTGCATCCTCATCATGCTAACCACAAAGTTTTCTCCAAGCTCCTTATTGCGATTATGCTTTAGATTTTAAGAGCATGCAGATGGTTTGGTCAGTGCCTGTCATTGTGTACCTCATATATAACCAGACTACTATGTTCCTATTCTAAGACGTATTGTAAATAATATGCATAAAAGTGTGGTATAATAAAAGAGGGCAATAAAACAAAACATTGTGTACCTGGGTCTCTTCTACAGCTACAAAAGGGGTTAGTACAGTATGGATAATATAACGAAGTGCGGGAAATTTAAGTAAAATTTTTAAACATAAATAAATCATGAGAAAATACAGAATAAGAAAACTTTATTTAAATCTTGAGAAAAACCCAAATAAAAAAAAAAATCCATTGTCACATATAGAAGTCTGAGAGTAAGCGTAAGACTTTAGTATAGGTGGGAGCTCAAAGCTGGGTTCTTTGTATTATAATTCTAACCTCTTCCAAAAGCTACCAACCTGACAGTCCAAAGAGGGCAACCCCTAATCTTAATCCAAGTGACTAACACATGGACCTTTATAAGTTTTCATCCAAATTCGTTAATTTTTCATGCATGTAGAGTTTACTTTAATAAGAAAAATTAATCATGTCATAAAAGGGATTTTTGTTTCCTTAAATATTTTGTAAAGCAGTATAATCCACAGGCTAATTACTCTAATCAGACCAGAACTACCGGTAACCTAAGAGTGTAGGGCCAAACTTTTATTAGAAGCTGATGAATAGTATCATCGGTCCTATCCTCTCCCCATAGGTCCTAGAGGTAGGAGATACTATTCTAAATCCCACTTCATGTCCCTTGTTTAGCACAGATAAGCAATGTCATCATCATCCTTGCCACCTAGACATCCAACTTACACAAGCCCGATGATATATATGTAGCATTATCCAATATCCTCAATTTAGCAAAGACTCAGATCCTTAGCATTAGGTAACTTAATGGAACCTGAGTCATATCTTGATGGGTCTCTATGGATTTTATTTTTTTTTGGTTCTTATTTTTTATTTATGTTTGTAGGATGACTTCATCCAACAAACTATAATAACTTAAAGTGCCCTTTGAAAAGTTTAACAATCTTTCAAAAGTGTTTGAGGAATGACCCTAAATAGCTGTGGATGAAAAGTTTAATAATCTTCATAATAGGAAGTAATTTTGCACAAACAAAGAAATTCTATTGCTTTGAAATTGTATTAAGTGATGAAGCAAAAAAACTAATATATCCTTCATCTTGTACTTCTCATATATCAATTTAACCTGTCAGAAAAATATAAACATCTTGCACGAAATCTCGCGTAGGAATGAAATTTTTATAATGATAGACTGGAACATTTTCAATGATATACAATTCAGTAATCCTCAAAAGAGTAAATGGTACAGCTCTACCTCATATGAAGGCAACTCCTTGGGTAATTCCATGTAGATTTGTATAGAACTCTTCCACTATAGGCATAACAACCGCTGCGGTAGTGTAACACAAAACTTCTAATTGCCTTTGCAAAATGATCTTGTCAATTGGAGCACTTTCATTGATCAATCAATGATTAACAAATCCTCTTTCCTTGATCAATCTCTTCTTCATAATAACTTTATTGTATAACCTCTGCACGTCGAAACTACTAAACTTTCTTCTATTGAATAATCTATACCTAGAAGTATTTCTGGAATTGGAAGCCATGGAATCCAAAAATAGGAGGCGTCCTAGGAAGTTTTTAGGACTTTAAAAACACCTCCTACTGGTTATTATGGAGCAAAATCCCGCCAAATTCTGCCAAAACTCTTTTGAATTGTCAAACTGCTCTCGGCACCATCGGCGCTCCTGATTGGCGCTCCCGATTGGCGCTGCCGGCGCTGAGGTTCGTTCTCTTGGGCGCCGCTAGCGCTAGTGGCCAAAATTTTGTGTCTTTCATTTTTCATTCAATTTAATTCTAACTTTTCCTCCAATACCAATATTTGACTTAATTTATAATAAATGCAACTGTGTAGGATTATTATCTACTAATATATAAGACACTTATTTAACAAAATAGTAATACATAGACATTTTTGTATGGGTTGCCTCCCACAAAGCGCTTGGTTTAACGTCATTAGCCCGACACACCATTTGTTTAGTTGGGTTGACTTAACATTAAAACTTCTTTAAATTGAGGTATGTGCCCTTCATAATAATGTTTCAGATGATGCCCATCAACTTTAAATAACTTTCCAGTGTTAGGATCTTTAATAACAATAGTTCCATAATGATAGAGTTTAATCACTTTAAATGGTCCTAACCATCTGAATTTCAGTTTTCTTGGAAACAATCTCAATCTTGAATTATATAATAGAACTTCTTGTCCAAGTTCAAATTTCTTTTGAATAATCTTCCGATGATGCCATATTTTCATTTTCTCTTTATAGATTTTTACATTATCATATGCTTCATTTCTAATCTTCTTAAGTTCATTGAGTTGCAATATTTTTTTCTCACGAGCATCTTTTAGATTAAAATTAAATTCTTTAATAGCCCGAAATGCTTTATAGTTCTACTGGTAGGTGGCATGTTTTTCCAAATATCAGTCTGTATGGGCACATCCCTATAGGAGTCTTATAAGCAGTTCTATATGCCCTTAATGTAGTATCTTGTCTAGCAGACCAATCTAATTTATAAGGATTTACAGCTTTTTCTAATATACGTTTAATTTCATTATTTGATATCTCTGATAGACCGCTAGTCTAAGGATGATAAACAGTAGAGAATCTATGCATAATATCATACTTCTTAATTAATTTTTTGATTCTCTTATTCCTAAAATGAGATCTTCCATCAGTAATAATTACTCTCATATCTTGTAAAAATATTTTTAATTAAAAATTTAGAAACACTCCAAGCATCACATCTGGGTACAGCAATAGCTTCAATCCATTTAGACATATAATCAACAACAAGTAATATATATAAGTTTCCAAATGAAGGCATAAATGGCCCCATAAAATCTAATGCCCACACATCAAAATTTTAACTTCCAATGTGTAATTTAGAGGCATTTCATTTCTTCTAGAATTTCATTTCTTCTAGAAATATTTATTACTCATTGATATCTATCGTACATTTTAATATATTCATTAACATCTTTAAAAATAGTAGGCCAATAAAATTTAGCTTGCAAAATCTTTTATACGGTTCTATTTGTTCCAAAATGTCCTCCAAATTCAGAATCATGACATCTTTCAATTATATGATGAGTTTCTTCATAAGGCACACATCTTCCAATAATTAGATCTTTACATTGTTTATATAAATATGGGTCATCCCAAAAATAGTTTTTTGAATCATTTATAAATTTCTTTAATTGTTGATTTTTCATATTAGGTGGTAAAATATCACTTATAATATATTTCACTATATCAGCATACCACGATACATCTATTTGATCAATATTATATAGTTGTTCATCAGGGAAATTTTCTAAAATTTCATTTGCAAAATTAGTTAAAATTTCTATTTCTATCCTAGAAAAATGATCTATTATTTGATTATCAATTCCCATTCCATCAATCACAGTAAAATAAAACTCTTGCAATAGAAGTATCCATCTAATTAATCTTGGTTTAGCATTCTTCTTTTCCATTAAGTATTTAATAGCAGAATGATCTATATGTACTATACATTTAGTTCTAATTAAATAAGGTCTAAATTTATCAAAGGCATTAACAATTGCTAATAACTCTCTTTCAGTAGTACTATAATTAATTTGAGCATCATTTAGAGTCTTACTAGAATAATATATAACTTTAAAAACTTCATCGTGCCTTTATCCTAATACAACCTTAATAACATAATCACTAGCAGCGCACATTATTTCAAATAGTTTTTCTTAGTCAGGTGGTACTACTATAGGCGCAGTGACTATTTTTTTCTTTAATAATTCAAATGCTTTTATGCATTCCTCATTAAAATCAAATTTCTTATCTTTTTCTAAAATTTGGCATAGTGTCTTATTTATTTTTGAAAAAAATTTTATGTAGCGCATGTAGAAACCAACATGTCCTAGAAAACTTCTCACCCCTTTAACATTAATAGGTGGTGGTAATTTTTCTATAACTTAAATTTTCGCAAAATCTACCTCCATGCCTTTTTTAGAAATTTTATGCTCAAGCACAATACCACCTGCAACCATAAATTGACATTTTTGCCAATTTAATACTAGGTTGACTTTTTCACATACTTCCAGAATGTTTTGTAAATTATAAAGACATAACTCAAATGAAGTCCCAAATATAGAAAAATCATCCATAAGCACATCCTTTCCATGTTCTATAAAATTGCTAAAAATTTCCATCATGCATCTTTGAAATATTGCAGATGCATTGTATAATCCAAAAGACATTCTACAAAAAGCAAATGTTCCATATGGGCTTGTAAATATTTTTTTCTCTTGATCCTCTAGAGCAATTGGAATTTTCCAAAAATATAAAATATATTTTTAGTATATCCATCTAAAAAGCAATAATATTTATTCCCAGCCAATCTATTCAGCATCTGGTCTAGAAAGGGTAAAGGAAAGTGTCCTTTTCTGAAGGCCATATTTAATTTTCTATTGTCAATACAAATTTGCTAACTTGAACTTTAGTGATTCAAAGAAACTTCTAACTAGCTCCATTTTGGGATGTCCTAGTTGAAATTGGCCCACCAAAGTGAACTTAACCTCTTCCCTTAAAGCATCAATTTCCTTGGTAGTGAAGTAAACAGTTGTTTCACCTTCTTTAGACCTAAGAGGGCGAATACAAGGACTACTTCTTTTCCCAGCAGCAGTATCATGGAATTTCTGTGGGAATACCAAAAGATCATAATCTTGAAATGTTTCAGTTGATTTACCAACTACACCAGCATAGGTTGCTTTAGTCCATTGGGAATCTGTGGTAATATCAATGGAAGAGGCCATCACCCTTCCAAAAATGACCAGGAGCTTGTAGTTTAGCTAGACAGTAAAAAGCTATCCAAGAGGAAACAGTAAATCTGGCAGAGCCACTTCTGAAACCCAAAGTGACAGCAAGCAAGAAAAACCAGGGGAGTTTTCTCCCCAAGGGGAGCACAACAAAGAAATATCCCAGAAAGACCAGGGGAAATGAGAACTCCCCCAGTATTAGTGGAACAAAGAAGAATGGAAAGCCAATGGAACAGTACCACTGAAATGAGCTGAAAGTGGAACAACAGCCACCAATGTAACAGTGCCAAAGAAAGGTTTCAAGGAGCAGTAAAAGGAGAACAACCAGTGAACTCTAAGTTCACCAAAGATAGCCAGCAGGGCTAACACCACCACCACCAACTTGAAGCAGCAGCCACACTTCTTCATCCTGCCAGAAACCCTAGCAGAGCTCCTTCTCCAGCCGCCAGCATCTTATATATATATATATATATGGAGATGGCGACATGAAAGCTCTTCAAGGGTTAGGATTATCAGGTGATTTTGAGGTGATTGATGGGGAAGAAGGTGCTTCTTCTACATTTCTTTGGTGAGATCCTTCCAACACCCTTTCCTGATCTTATTTTTGCAATTTTCTCTTCCACCGAGTCATTGTTTTTTAGCATTTCAGTGTTTTTGTTATTTCATTTTCTTAGATTTGGGATTTTTGAAGGTTGTGGAAATTTGGTTGTGGTTTTCTTTGAGATCTTTGTTTTTGAGAAGATTATTGGTGGATTTTTTCTGGTTTTCAAATATTTCTCTAATTTGGTCCTTAAATTTGGTTATGTTGTCCACTGTGATGTTGTTTTATTTTATATGGCCATGTCCTTTGCTGAGGCCCTAATGGGTGCTCAATCATCTAAGATAAGTAATTCGGGTATGTTCCCTCAGTCTTTTCATGATGCAGTTTGTGATGGAGGGGATTGCAATTTTATTTGGAAAGTGGTTGAAAAAAATGGAAAATTAGATATGTTCATTTCTGATGATGAGAATAATATTCTGGCCTCTTCTGCTCGTAATGCTCTTATAGGGAAGTTCGTGTTTAGGTACCCTAAATGGGAATCTATCCTTAGGGAATTTGAAGCTTTAAAACTTATGGGATGTTGGAAAATTGGGGTGTTAGATGGCCGTCATATTCTTATTCAATTATTTAATGATGAAGATTATACCACTTTATTTTATCACCATTTTATTAAAATTTATAACACCACGATGAGATTGCTAAAGTGGACAACGGATTTTGATCCCAAAGCGAACCTCCCTTAATCCCGGTTTGGTTACGTTTTTTGGGATTAAAATTTCATTTATTTAATCATGAAATTCTTTACTCCCTTGCTACGGCTTATGGCAAACCGTTAAAGATGGATGAACCCACATTTTTGTTGAATAGGCCTTCTGAAGCCCATGTTTTGGTTGAGAGGGATATAACGTTACGTTTTTGTGATGAAATATGGATTGAGACAAAGTATAAGGGTTATTGGCAAAAGGTGGAATTAGAAAAACATTCCCCATACTGTTCTCATTGTTGTATGTTTGTTCATAATGCTAGTAAATGCTATCGCTTACATCCTCAATTAAAATAGGGAAATATCTGTGAGTAAACAAAATAATAAAAATAGTCTTAAAGATCAATCTAGTGAGGAGATAAATGAAGAAGATGATGCTAAAACAAAAGAAGTGAATATTGAACAGAAAACTCATATTGTGGAGGAATTGGTTGAATTAAAAATTGATAATAGTATTGCTTCTGATGTTATTTCCCATGTGCAGGTTAATTTGTTGGAGGAGCATAATTCTCTTCCCCAATCTCCCACACATTTGGAGATGGGATGGCAAATGCTAAGGAGATTTCAGGGAAATCAGGTAGATAGAGTGAAAGATGGAGTTTATTTGGCAGCTTCTAAAGCCCTTGAAGAAGAATGGTTACTTCAAAAAACCAGTAAAAAGAAAATGAAAAGGAAAAAAGAGATGTTACATCTTAATAAAAAAAATATCATAGATAAGGGAAGTCTCTTTCTGATGGGGAATAATTCACCACCCTTTCTAGATCTTCTAGAAGGGGTGTGCTGAGGTTAAAAGATTAATAGTATGATTTGGAATATTAAGGGAGTGGCGGACCCTGCCTCCTTTAATAAGCTTAAGCATTTAAGCAGGGTTCACAATTTGGCTTTTTATGCTCTCTTAGAGCAGTTTGTATCACTTAATAAGGAATGCATCTTCAGGAAGTTTAAACATCACAATCATTTCTGCAATACTAACAACAAGATTTGGATTTTTTGGAAATAACAAGTCTAGCTTAATATTGTGCAAAACGAGGAGCAATTTGTACTGTTGTACTTTAAATTAGATTCTTTTTGCTTATGAGCAACCTTCGTTTATCCTAGTATTGTTCTGTAGAAGAAATATTACATTTGGGACACTCTGTTAGTTATGGGGGAGAATATTAATGATAATTGGTTTACTGGAGGGGATTTCAATATGATAATGAAGCCTTCTGAAAGTTTAGGAGGTAGAGGTGGTTCTAAATCTTATCAATCATTTTAATGATAAAATTGCTGAAGCCAATTTATTTGATCTTGGTTTCATGGGTACTCCTTTCACTTGAAGAAGAGGATCTATGTTCCAACATTTGGATCGTTTCTTTGGTAATAAACATTTTCTTAATTATTTTCACATTTCTAAAGTGCATCATCTTAGTCATGCGGGGTCGGATCACAACCCCATTATGCTTTCTCTTAATTTCACCACCAAAGCTGCTAATTATCATTTTAAATTCCTAAATACATGGATTAATCATGATTCTTTTTTTAGTATTGTTAAGCAGGCCTTGCAAATTAATGGTGCTGGAAATCATTGGTGTGTCCTTTGGTAACTTCATAAACAAGTTATTGTTGGGATAAGGAAGTGGAATTTTCTTCATTTTGGTAATATTCATAAGAGGTTCAAGGAAGCTCAGAAGGTTGTGGATATCTTTGAAGATCAGGTTATTTGTAATCAGCAACATGTTATTGATTTGTCCTAGGCTCATACAAAACTACTAGAGAAGATCGCTTTAGAAGAGGCTTTCTTACAACAAAAAGCTAATGATAGTTTTTTTTAGCAACAGTGATTGTAATACTAAATTTTTCCATGCTTCTATAAAACATAAAAGGAATTTGAGTACTATTCTAAGTATCAATACTACTGATGGGAGGTGCCTCACTGATAAGGATAAGATGGGAAATAATGCAGTGAATTTTTTACTAATTTCTTTTAGAAATCATCCCAGGTTCTTCCTATTACTTCCAATTTTTTTGAAGGTGAAAGGGAGTATACTTCTAAAATTAAATTAAATCATATTCCGATGGAACAGGAGATATTTTCTGTGCTTAAAGAAATCAATATTAACAAATCTTCGGGGCCTGATGGTTGCACTGCTGCTTTCTATATAAATAGTTGGGAGATTATTACGAAAGTGGTGACTCTTGCTATTCAAAGCTCTTTCCAGAGGGAGGACCCTGGAAAATATTTTACATCTTCTCTAATTGTTCTTATCCCTAAGGTAATGACAAATCTAGATGGGATAAATTCAGACCCATTTCCCTTACTTATGTAATTTCAAAAGTAATTAGTAAACTAATTGTCTTAAGATTACAAACTATGCTTTGTAAGATTATATCTCCATAGCAATCTTCTTTTATAAAAGGAAGGGAGATAACTGACAACATTCTTCTAGCACAGGAGATGATTGAAGAACTGGATAAAAAATGTCGTGGAGGTAATATGGTTTGTAAAATTGACATTAAAAAGGCTTATGATACCATCAGTTGGGATTTCATTTTAAATATCCTTCAAGCACGAGGTTTTCACAAGAATTTTTGCTCCCTGATTCATAGATGTTTAATGAATAATCATTATTCTGTAATGATAAATGGCGATTCTTATGGATTCTTCTCTGCTACTAGGGGTATTAAGCAAGCTGGCCCTTTATCCCCTATGATTTTTATTCTAGCATTTGATTATTTGTCCAGGTCAATTAATCATATGCAGATGAATAATCCTTACACTCAATTTTCACAAAAAACTACAATCTTTGTGAGTCATTTGGTGTATGTCGTCGATGTTATTATTTTCAATAATGTCAGTAAACCGGCTATAATAGCTCTGATGCAAGTTTTGGATACTTTTCAAGATAATTCTAGTTTTATTTTTAGCAAAGAAAAATGCAATATGTATTTTGGGAATTTAGTTAAAAGCTCCATTGTGAATTGGAGTACTAATTACACTGGTTTTCATGTAACCTATTTACCAATTAAATATTTGGCTGTTAATTTGCTAAGGGGTCGTCACAAGCAAATTCAATTAGATGAGGTTGTGGAGAAGATTAAAAATAAAATTAATGATTGGAGGAATATTTTTCTTTATAATGGGGGTTGTATCACTCTTCTCAGAAGTGTGTTAATGAGTATTCTGTTATATGCTCTTCAAATTTTGAATCTTAAGGAAAGTACTCAAATATAGTTGGAAAGATTATTTAATATTTTTTTGTGGTCGGGTACACATTCTAGGAAGCATTGGGCTTCTTTCTCCAAAAGTTCTAAGCCTTACTCAGCGGGGGGTCTTGGCCTTAAAAGTTTGAAGCAGATTTCTAATATAAGTATGTGCAAATTGTGGTTTAAATTTTGGTCTAACAATTCTCTTTGGGCTTAGTTTCTTCATCAAAAATATTGTGCCTTCTCTAATCCGGCTTTAGTTCATTAGAAATTGGGGGACTCAAAGGTGTGGAAGGCTATTTTAAATGCTAGAGAGGTGACTAATAATTTCATATTTTGGAATGTGGGTGAAGGTAATATTTCATTTTGGCATGATGACTGGGGTTTGGGGGATCAGGATTCTTCTGGCATTACTACACAAAATAATAATATGATTATTTCGAACGTGTGGTTAGACGGGAAATGGGATGTTAATAAATTAATATCTTTTATTGGGGATAAAACAACACTTGTTACTAAGTTTCCTATTTAGAGAGATTATAAAGATACCCCAATTTGGAAAACTACTTCAAATAATTCCCATATGAAATTTCTCTTTCCAAATCTATATATGTATGATAAGTGGTGGTGGGGGTCTTTTATTTGGAACAAGTTTCTTACCCCTTCCATCTCATTTTTCCTTTGGAGATTTTTTCTAAACTTGCTTCCGATTAACGATATTCTTAAACTTAAAGGGCTGAAATTTGCTTTAATATGTTATTTATGCAAAAAAGAAGAGGAATCGGTGATGCACCTTTTTTCTATTGTTACTATGCTAAAGAAATATGGAATGCATTGGGGAAACATTTTCATGTAAATTGGTCTAACTGTTGGGATATTAAAAGTTATATCCTTAAATGGAGGTCTGCTGTGAGATTGGACTCTAAATTGGTCAGTTTTCCTTTTTTAGTGATGTGGTTTATTTAGGTAGCAAGGAATGACCATAAGTATCAAATTTTGGGTTTGACTCCCAATATTGTGGTTTCTTACATTCTGTCTTATTTATTTTGGGCTTGTCAAAATATGGGTTTGAATGCAGAAATACATCAACCGAAGGTATGTAGGATGGCCACTCTCATTAGGTGGCAACCACCTCCTAAGGGTTGGTTGAAAGTAAATATTGATGGTAGTTGGGATTTGATGGCAGCGAGAGTTGGTGGTCTTTTTAGAGATCATCAAGTCATTTGCAGGTGTTTCTTTTCTTCTCTGATTGTTGCTTACTCCCCTTTTGAAGTCGAATTCTGGGCCTTTCTGTTGGCTTTGAAGGTGGCTATCTTCTTTAATTTCTCTTATCTTATAATTGAGATGGATTCTATTAATCTATATAAGGATTTTGAGATGGGTTGTATACCCAGGTAGATTGTGGCGGGTATTTGGAATAGAAGCAAAGAGAGTACTAAAAAATTTAAGATCTCTATACGGTTGAAACATATTCTTCGGGAAGGGAACTCTCTGGCGGATTGGTTGGCTGGGAGAGGTAAGATTAAGGAAAGTATATTGATTGGTGTTTCACCTGAGTCCCATCTAAAGTGTCTAATGTTGGGATATTCTATGAATTTTCCTTACAGTAGAGCAGGTTTTCAAGTTTGAGTCTTATCATAATTTTTCTTGAGAATTTGAGGTTTGGTTCTATTGGGGGCTGCAGTTTTATTTTTATTCTGTTTGTTTTGATTCTTTTATAATGCATGATAGGATAAGGTGGATTTATCCTTTTATATTTTCATGAATCATAAATTATAATCAAAGTGATTTTTGGAGTGGATTTTGATTAAATAAGTGTGGTTTTTCTGTCACAATTGGGGGAAGAATATATTTCGATAAGGTTGGAGAGGGGTGTGGTTTTACATGATGCATATTTTTTATGGGTCTCAAGCAGATTTTGAAGGTAGGGATGGCTTGCGTGGGACATAGCAAAATTGGAATTTTATTTTTACATGTAGGAATTTTTGAGTTTATTTTCAGCACCAACTGGGACTGTCCAATGAAGAAAGGAACTAAGATGCGGCTGAATATTGAGATTTGCTATTATGTTGGAGGCTGTGTATTTTGGTTTGTAGGTTGATCTACTAAAGTTTGTTGTGGTGCTTCATGATTTGTTATCTCCCCTTTATAAGGTTGTTATCTCCCTATTACAAGTTATGATGGTACATAACTACAAGGAACATCAAAAATTACGATGGCTTTATGCTACAACTATAATAAGGAACTCGAGACAACACACACTTGCTACAATTTGAATATCTTTTTTTACTTTAGTTTGGGTTTATTTAATTTTGTTAAGGGTATACTTGCATTTTATCAGATACCTATTATATTTATTTGGTTTAAAGTTGTGTGTGTAGAGTACTAAGTAGTTAAGGATCTCATTATCGTGTGCGTATTGTATTTCTTATATTTTCTAGTTGGGATTCTTTTTCCGGATTTATGTATCTTTTGTTTTATATTAACACGTAGGGAGACAAATAATTCTCCTTTAACTATATACAATATATATATAGTTTCTTCTTGCCGATTGGATCTCGTTGGTAAGTTTTCGTACGTCATCCCTAAGATTGAACTAATTAGGAGGGAGTTTGAAATGTTGAAGCTAAAAGGCTTGTGGAAGGTAGGTATTATAGATGGGCAGCATATATTTATACAATTGGGTAAGGACGAGGACTATACTCGTCTGTTCGCTAAAAGGTTCTTGTGGATTGAGAATAATATGATGAAATTTAGAAAATGGTCTATACATTTTGATCCTAAAGCAGAGTTACATATCATTCTGGTATGGATACGATTCCCAGGGCTTAAACTACACTTATTCAATCACGAGGTTCTATTTTGGCTTGCCGCTTTCACTTCATGGATACGATTCCCAGTACTCAAAGAATTCCCCACAATACTAACCCTAAATTAAAATCTCTACACTCTACAAAAAACAAAAACTCAGTAGAAACCACTACGGGGCTCCTCTTTTTTTTTGGCCCAAATATTTCTTTTGAAGTTGTAGAAGAGTTTTCCAAGAGTTGCCTAAGCGTCCCTTCAAAAAATGTCCACATTCAATGCACCTGTTAAGAGAATCGTCACTCTCGCCGTCGGCGGCCTTGATGGAGCCGTCGGCAGCCTTCTAGAATATTTGATTCTGGACTCTCGGGAAAAACCCGTCGTCGGCGCCCTAGTTCAAATCTTCATATTTTGGTCCTTTTCGCACCAAATTCGCTCCTTTTCGCATCTCTTTGCTCCAATGACCATAATTCAACATACTTGCAACAAAACATCAAAAATACCCTTCTTTAAAGTTCAATATCATCAATATTAGTATAAAATAGGTATGAAAATCTCAACATATTTTCCTTTGGTCAAAATCCCCCAAACTTAACTATTACTTGTCCTCAAGTAATTTTAGTACTACATAAAAGTTATGATCTATTGTACTAAAGTTTTAATTCAGAAATATTATAAGTTTGATTTAAGTAAATACCATAGTGAGATTTTCAGAAATAATTTAAGTAATTAAATTAACTTTATAGGTACAATACTATCTAGTCATTAAGTTTAAGAGTTCTAGTTTTCTATTCATTTCAAGAATAACTATATGTTGTAATATCAAGTCACTTAGAATATTCAAATGTTAGTAACTTCATTAGAACACTACTAGTAAAAGATGCTAATCCGTAAATATAAGTTCAGGAATGTATTAAGATTTTCCTTTCAGGTAGGTCCAAGTGAAGCCAATTTTTGATTAGGCATCTCCTCAAGCTTCTCCTCACTTATATATTTTTTTCTATATTTTTTTTCTTTCTTTTCTTTTTTTCATTTTGATCTTTAATTCTATATAATTTTTTCCTTTTCTTTTCAGGGATTGTTTTCAATCCTTTCGTTTTCTTTTTCAAGTGAGGAATTCTATATTTGGATAGCCTTTAATGATTTTGAACATCACCTTTCTTCCCTAAATTTGAAACTCAAAGCATTATTTTACCTTATAAGTATTTCATAGTTTTTACATCATTGAGCCCTAACCTTTTCTTCTCAAATGAATTTCTAAGATTCTTACTATTTTAAAATATAGTTTTCTTTACTTTAAATAGTTAACTATAGTCTTACTCTCTTATACTAAATATTTTAATCTACAAAATTAATTTTCTTTACAAAAATATTCCTTTAAATCTACCATAATATTTAAATATCTACAAAATATAGTTATCTGAATTAAATTCACTACAAAAAATCATATTAATAATTTTTGAAAATATTAAAATTGAGAACATGTAATAGTTAATTTTTTTCTTTCTTCTTATGCAAACACAATATTTCGTTAACACATCCACAATACTAAACAAAAAAACAATTACAAATATATTAAAATGCAAATAAAAATCACATCACATTATAATTTTACATAGTATTAATCAAAATCTATTATAACTACACATGAAAATTTCAACTACTACACTAAACATATCCAATTGCAACATAAAAATAAAAATGAAAGTACAAACAAACAAACATCTATCTGAAGTATAAACACACAAACATCTATCTCTACTACAAAATTACATAAATAAAAGTACATCAATTACTATCATATATCAAA
>NW_018220106.1:0-1586 GCF_001263595.1 Phalaenopsis equestris
CATGCCTAACAACTCACTCTAGGAAATCAACGATCGAACCCACACACCTAGACACCACTATACCTAGGGCTAGCTAGCAGTTTAGGGGATCTCAGCACCGTGAAGGTTATGGATGCGTTCTCTTTACTTGCTCCAATCCGTCGACATCCAGTCTGTGCTCTAGTGAATCCCACGATGAATCATGCAACGAGGAGAATAGGAGATAAGAATCACTGAGGTACGCTAAGCAACCCAAAAAATAATAATTTTGGCATATAAAAAAAATATAACCAAAATATACCTTCGTGAGGGATGTTGCTCGATGACGGAGAAGGAGGAGAACCCAGAAGGTAAAAGATGCATGCGCCTCCTTGAATAGCGGTAACGCTCGTTGTCTGGCGACGTCGAAGTGCTTAGGTGAAGTATCTGGCAGCCGGGAAGATAAAATGGCGAGGTGGAGGAGTTGGCCGAGAAAAAGAAACAGAAGAAGAAGAAGAAGAAGAAGAAGAAGAAGAAGAAGAAAGAGAAAAAATAATATAATAATAATAATAATAAAATTAAAAAATAAAAAAATAAAAAAAAAATCTGGAGAAGGGGAAGAAAAAGAAGTAGAAGAAGAAGAAGAAGAAGAAGCAAAAAAAGAAGGAGAAAAAGAAACAAAATAAAACGAAGAGAAGAAGAAACAGAAAAAAGAAGGAGAAGAAGAAGAAGAAGAAGAAAAAAGGAGGAGAAGATGAAAGAGAGGAGGGTGGCCAGCTAAGCAAGACCGACAACGAAGGACTTCGCGAATCGATCGAGAGGTCATAATTAATATTCAATTTACATCTCCCCGCTCATTTTTGCCGAACACGTCATCACGATAAAATGAACACCCTTTAGGTAAAATCAATGTTCTGGACGCGACCGTTCAGTCCGTTTTGTCATAAGGGGTCATTCGGACCACCTTTTTTTACGATCAAAGTCCAAAATGATAATTTGTATACTTTAAGCTCGCACACAAAATCGTGGTGCAATGAGTTCCTTTTTCAATCTACATTACGGACTCACTCACGTGGTCTGTTTTGTTGTCGGGGTCATGTAAACTACTTTGTTGACGGTCAAGCTAATTCATGCTATATTTGTGCATGACGCGACATATAAAATTCATCGACACTCATGACAACCAAAAACTGATACCAACAAAGGACCCCCAACAAGTGTGCTATGCCACTGAGGCACATTACACTTATTGGCAGCATCCTTAAAAGATATAAAAGATAGTGCCTATGATAGTCGAGGTGACATTTCATGGGGAGACTAAAAGAATCTCAACCAGGCTAAGTAAACTTGATAGGGTATGATCGATGGTGTGGCTATCCAGTTGAAGCTGACCAACCACAAAAATAGGTTCAGAGGCCATAGAGACATAACCTAGAGAATAGGTTCAGAGGCCGTAAGGGCATAACCTAATAGGGTGGTTCATAGGCCATAAAGGCATAACCACTGGAGGTGGTTCAGAGGCTGTAAAGGCATAACCACAAAAATAAGTTCAGAGGTCATAAAGACATAATCTAGAAAATAGGTTCAAAGGTCATAAAGGCATAACCTAAGAGGGTGGTTCAGAGGCC
>NW_018220106.1:17599-43714 GCF_001263595.1 Phalaenopsis equestris
ATATATATATATATATATTTATATATATTATAATATAATAAATATTATTATTCACTTTACATCTCCCCGCGCATTTTCACTGAACACGTCATCGCGATAAAATGAACACCCCCTAGGTAAAATCAACGTTCTAGACGCGATCGCGCAGTCTGTTTTGTCGTTCGGGGTCGCTCGGACCGCCTTTTTCGATGATCAAGTCCAAATAGATAATTTGTATATTTTAAGCTTACACGCGAAATCGTGGTGCAACAAGCATTTTTTTCAAATAAAATCGATATTCCGGACTCACTTACATGGTATGCTTCGTCATCTGGTGTCATATAGACAACTTTGTTGACGGTCGAGCTAATTAGAGCCATATTTGTACATGACGCGACGTATAAAATTCGTCGACACTCGTGACATCCAAAAACTGATGCCAACATTGATCACTAAATAAATGGGAATTAGATGGAAAAAATAATAACTATTTCATTGAATTTTTTTAAATTTTAATTAAAAGCTTAAAATCTTATTTTGATTATAAAAAATTAAATATTAATCAACTTAACTTGATACTTTTATGGTTTGTTCATCATGTAGTTAGAGAGTTTCTCTAATTTTTTCAAAGTCATATAACACCTTCAACCTTAAATACCCTAATTTTTCATTTATATTATGTTTTTTTCTTAAAATAATTTAAAAAGTAAAAAAAGAAAAAGAAAATAAACCATTTTGAGTTATTTGTGATCAGAGAAAAATAAAATTGTATTTTAATACCAAAAATGTAGTTTTCTTGTTTTTTTAAGCTTATATCATTTAAAATTTAAAATAAAAAATTATATTTCAAAGTATTAAAAAAAATTGTATTACTTTATAAAAATTCTTCAAAGACAAAAAACATGTTTTGGGTATATAAAGTATCTATCGGTTGAAATCAATACTTATGAGTCTAAATCTATATAGAAAGATAAATAATGTCAAAAAATTTAAATTCTTCTCTAGTGTGCTTAAAACTCATAAGTTAGATCACAATAAGGTTCCATGGTCATTTCAACCAAAATTAAGAGATTATGAGGTATATTACCCTAGGAACAAAATGGCAATTATGGGATTTTATACTTTAACAAAGACTTAGGTTAATCCAGTGAGATAATGGGTAATCTTGATGACATTTAATTATTTTAAATGATTGAAACAAAAGGGTGAAAAGGGTAGAAACCAATTCACCACAATTTCTACATAAGGGTAAAAATGTAATTATGCGAATTGTTATAAATTTGGAAAATAAGAATGTTTGAATGATCTAAGGTGATGGTTATGAATTACGAGATCAATAAATGACTTATTTGGAGAACCAAATCAATGGACTAACACAATTCAAAATTTTCAATAAGAATTAAACACATTTCATGAAACTATTTCAAAATTTATCCTCATAGGTACGCACAATTCCTTTAAAACCAAATTTATCCTCATAGGTGCATAATCACATAACTCTTAAACATGACATAAAATGATTGATCACTTGCCTTAATCATGGACTAATTAAGACATCCAATTCACATTGAGCATAGTTAAAACATTAATAACACTTAATGTAAAGGAGGTTATTAATTCAACAATATAGTAAAGCCAAATGAACTTGAAATGACCCAAGAGATTCTAAAGATGTTTAGGGTTAAACCTCGAGCACCTTTGCAAGATCTTGGACATTTCAACTTAGCTAAATTTGTTGAAGAAAATAGTTTTTAAAGCATAAGGACCGACCAAGATATGATCCAAGTAACCTACAAATGAGAAATTCCTTTCACTTCTTAACATATAGTAATGCCCAATGCTCAAGGGAACATGCCTTAAATAAAGTGTCTAAACTCTTGTGGGTAAATGAGATGTATAAAATGGCAACATATTGATCATTAGTGTGGTGTATGTTGGCGGTCTTGATGGTAAGTTTGATGATGAGAACAACATCTAGGTCTGTGAGGAGTACTGCATAACATGAATCTGTAAGACGGTTTATGATTGTCATTACTGCTCCCTAATATTTAAGAAAAAGTTATCCCTCACTCTCATAGGTAACTGACAGTCTTAGCACGTTAGTGCGACTGACTCATTTAGAGTTCAATTTTCAACATATATATACATAACACCATAATATACTTTTTGAATAAAACTCATACTTTGTTTGCCAAAATACTTACAAACTCAAACTAATTTTGCATGGAAAATTAAAATTCAACTTTTGAAATGTTACTTGAGACAAGTTCATGTCTCAGTCACAATGACAAAGTTTGCCTAGTTGGTAGTCTTTTACCTTATGTTGGGTGGTTTCACATACAAGATGCTTACAGTTGTCTACAAAGTCCATTTGAGAATAACTATCAGGACCTTTGGTTTCGATTCTGAGAAACCCCATAAATAAACTCTAACACCTAGCTATAATCTTATATATCGGCCTTTTACTGTATTCTACGTGTTTATGTCTTCTCTACACTTTGTTTATTTTTTGTATATTATTATGTTATGATTATAATACTAACCTTGTAGCAATGGTAGGAATCTCAAGTATGCATGTTTTTTAAACTGTACATCTCAGTACTTTAAAACAATTTTAATCTAGCATACCTGCAAAGGCCTCTAAGCTAGACTACAGTAGGACATATGCTAGGTGAAACCCTACAACAAGTCGTGACACTCAATATTAACTGCATGCTCACATATAAGCATTAAACCAGCAATCACTAGGCTGTGGAGCTCAGAGCATGCTTTTGGGTAGCAGGATGAATATGTAAGTGAACGACAAAGGAATTTAGCTGATGAATCATGAATAGACATGAAACAAGATCTACTTCTACTAAACATTCCTTAATTTAAAATATCACAACTCATAGAATTTAGAGGTAGTTCATCTAGCATGATGTAAATCCTCACACTATCTTTAGGGCTTTACACTATCATGTTGTGTAATATAATCTGTAACTCTATTTAGTATTCTGAGGTCATCGCTCGATATGAAATAAATCCTCATATCTCTCTAGCCTATTTACACAAACAGAAATTTTGTGAATGTAAGCCCTAAAACCAAAATAAATTGATAGGAGTGAACATCCATATAACTTTATTTCTAAAATATAAAGCCAAACATTAAGGTAGTTAGGAGGCCCCCGAGGTTTTTCTCAAATATGTGACATCTCCTACCTTTTCACTCCTTTGACTCCAGAAATAATTGTTCCTAATTGAGCCACTCCCACCTGGCTTTCTTGTGCCCAATCTTTGTAACCTAAACTTTGATTTCTTGAAAACAAAATCCTTAATCTTAATCAAGAGTTTTCTTGAGTGACTTCGGTCATTGGAGATGTAGTTAACTATAAGGGCTTGCCTCTATAAGGAGCACTTAAGAAAAATAAAATTCATTTTTGATAAATACTTTATTTTTGGCCTATGTTTTAAATTAAAAATAATTAAAAGTAGTTAATAATTTCAAAAATACAAAAATATTTAAAAATGTGTCTAATTGCTACCCGTTCTCTTAAAACTCATTAAAATATGTTTTTATAATTTTTCTAAGTTAAAAAATAAATTTCTAAAGGCTTAAAAGACATTTTTTCTATATTCTCATTACAATGATTATAATAAATAAATTAAAAATCATAAAATATAAAATTTGTTTCTCTGAGTTCAAGAAACATTATTTTTTTGCACAAAAATAATTATAGTAAATAGTTTTACATACAATGTAGAATTGATTTGTTTATTTTTTATTAATATTTAATTTACATAAATTAATACAAGATATACACACTTAATTAAACACACAAATGCACAAAATTATTCAAGCCATCATGGTATTTTTCCTAAGCTTCTTTGACCACTAGAAACTTACTAAAATTTATCTCATAATTTTTTAGGTAATATTTCAATTTATACAATTAATTTAAGCCAAAATAGCCATCTTAGCTTGAGAATTAGTGAAGCTTAATGAGTAATATTTCAATTAATGAAGCACAGAGATGACCGCTAACCTTGAAAAAATCACAAAACATAGTGTCTGTCATGAGGAACGAACCCTCAAAATTTCAAGCTATGGTGAGCAATGCTTAACTTTAATGAATTGAAATACTAAAGAGAGTATTTAATTAATTAAAAATCAAAGAGTCAATAAATAATTTTCTCCTCTATTCACTGAGCAAGAGGGTATTTTTATTTTATTTTTATAATTTTTTTTACATAAAGTTATGATTTTTCAAAGTTCTGGAATTAAAATAAATCAGAAATCCCTAATTTCCTAATTATCCAGCTCAGCCGCCACGTCAACCTTGTCCACTCCGAGCTTTACACGCGGTGCTCCACCATTTGATGTCGTCAGACATTCAACTGTCACGCGGCCCGCAGTTCACGTACCAAGAGTTTGTCTGGCTTGATCTCCTCCATCCATCGAATAAACGCGTGATACGATCAGATGGCTCTCCGTCATCGTCCCCAAGTGACCTAACCTGTAAGCCGTTCAAACTAAAACCTAAGATCTCAAGATAGACTTAACCAAATCACTTCGAGTTTGTTCCTACACCTTCATCTACTCAAGATGACATATCTATATGTCTTATACAGTATGAAATGTAGTAAATACGCATGGAGAATCAATTAGATGGTTGTAGAAGCTTTGATTGGTCCAACGAACCTCCAGATGGACTCCTAGGCCCTGGTAAATTGTCTAGACATGATTTTGATCAAGATCATTTTCAGGTGTTGATCTGGAGCTAGGTTGAAGGCTGCTTAGGATGGGGCTTTTGTGGGGAACCAACCCCTCTCACTTTAGTGATGGTGTGGGCACAGTTAATTGAACTTTGGTGGACTGTGGAGGGGTGGGGAAATATATCATGGAAATTATGAACTCAAAAATTGAGCTCTCACAGAGGGAACTAGATGGGGAAAATAGTGATATTGGTTGAAGAGTTCTTGAAGAGTCTCTGGAAGGAATTGGATAGAGTTTCCTCAAGGAACTTGCTAGCTTTTTTTTATGGCCACAGAGGGGGTGGTTTAAATAGAAGGCTCTATGGTAGCTCTTAGGCCAAGCTAAGATATTTAGGGTGCTACTTAGGTGGAGGGAAGAAAGGCCCTAACAACCAGTCAAGCTTAACCAGCTCAGGTGAGATCAAATTTGGGTTTTGGCCAACTTGTTCTCTTTTGGGGTGACTGCTGTCGGTGGCTGAGGTGGTGGCTGGCAAGGGTCTGGTCACCTCTTAGTTAAGGGAGCTTAGGGGATGGCTAATTATGATTAAATCCCAAGGGTAAGCAATGATGGCAAAGATATTTCAATTTTTGAAAAAATATGACGTGAAATCCCTTAAATCAAGGGTCTATTGGTCCATATCTCATATAGGTGGGCTAGGTGAGTCTAGCCTAGTCACTATTGGGCACTTGGTAGCTGGGGTGGCCCTTTGTTGGCCAATTTAGCTTTGTTTGGTCAATTTTGCTGCATGGGTTCAATTTGGATCAAATTGGCTTGAACTTGGGTTTGGGTTAAGCTATCCATGAAATTAGACTCAATTGATTGATCAAGATTATATAGATGATTTTCAAAAAGAGTTTGGAAAATATTTAGAGTGATTTTAAATTGATTTGATCGAAATTGATTTGATGGGTCAATTTGATCGGTCAATTTGAAGGATTTTAGACATTTGATCAATTTGGGGATGTTGGGTTAAACTTGGGTTCAAGTTAGGCTAGAGTTGGGATAAGTCCAAATTAAGGGTTAAAAATGGTCTAGAGGGATGTTCTTATGAGTTCTCCATATTAATTGGGTGTCAATTTTTGGATTTGGGCATTCAATTTGGTGACATTTGAGACATGGCTAAGTTGGGGCGAAATTGGGAGCTTTAGATTGGGGTGAAATTGGGCTCAAAGTATGGGTCAATTGGGTTGGGATTTTGTTTAAATTTAGTTTTTTCATGATGAAATTGAGTTTAGAATTGAAATTGGGAAAAATTGGAACCAAATTGGTGAACATTTGGGGTGACTTAAGGTAAATGGGCCTTTAAGGGCAATTTAGGGCTTTTGGTAAAAATTAGTCAAATTGATAAAATTGAGTTCAATTGAAGGGTTGAAATTGATTTTAAGGACATTTGAAATGATTTTGAAGGTTTTGGGAGGGTTTGGGCCACCAAGGGTATTTTGGTAATTTTGGCAATTTTGGGGGTATTTTGGTAATTTTGGAAATTTTAGGAGGTCTTGTGCAATTTGGGCGGTTTCAACTTTCAAAAGGTTTGATATGATTTATGAAAAATTTTGGCATTTTGGGTGAAATTGGGAATTTTGGTCAAGCTTAAGGTTTCAGGGGTGTTTTGATAAATTGGGTAGATTTGGGGGGCAAAAGACTTAGTTAGGTATTTTCGTGAAATTGAGGTGCCAACGACCCTATTTGAGTTATGGACCAATGGAATCTCCATTTGGGTCCTCTATGTGCTGGTCTTATCTAAACCTAGCCCAGGGCTAGTAGGTCTAGGGGACCATCTACATGAGTCTCCAAAAAGATCAAGGGATCAAAGTTAACAAGTTTGGGTTTGGGGTTGTGAGTGTGGTGTACTGTGCAAGTGAGTGATAGTGTATACACTAACTCAAGACCAACAACCATATTCAACCATAAGGCCAAGAAATTCTATGAGAACTCTCCATGAGCTCTCCTATAGTAGTCCCACCTACTAAGTGCTAGAGGTTACGACCAGTATGTGGAACTACAAGTTGAGCAAAGAAGAGTTAATGGTGAGGGTTCCTTTCTAGTCCTCTAGAAATGGTCATTAGGAAAGTTCTATGGCTAAACACTAGAATACTAAAGAGGAAAAAACTAGACCTCAACCAAAAGTGAGGTCAACAAATGGACCCCCAATAGGTGGGGTGTGTTGGTCAAGTACACCACGTGTATTGGTGTTGACCGATAAGATAAAAAAAACCAACATAGACTTCTAAGTCAACAAACTTAGAATGAAGAGTAGAATTGAGGGACAGTTATTTCAGCTGGGGAGTTAGCAAGTGCACACTCAATCAAAATTAAGGATTCAAAACTCTTGTTGGGGATTAGAAGAAAAGGAATTCCGAAAACAACCACGACGGTCACGATGAAGATTCAATTTCAACTTGATTGTTAGAAAACTTTGATTTTGATTGCAATGGTTTGGGGGAATGAGATTCAAAACATAGGTACTAACCCCGAGATGGAAATTGAAATTTAGGTATCAATCCCAGAAAGAGAATTGGATGCCCTACTCCATTTAAGGTGGTCTTAAACCGATATCAAAGATATGAGAATAGGATGCAGTACTCCATTTAAGGTGACCTTAAACCTATTTCAAAGATTTGGGTAGAGAATCAGATGCCTTACTCCATTTAAGGTGGTCTTAAACCGATCTCAAAAGATTTGAGAATAGGATGCCTTACTCCATTAAAAATGGTCTCAAACATATCTCAAGGATTTGGGTAGAGAATCAAATGCCTTACTCAATTTAAGGTGGTCTTAAACCGATCTCAAAATATTTGGGCAGAGAATTAGATGCCTTACTCCATTTAAGGTGGCTTTATATTAATCTCGAAGCTTTGAGAATAGGATGTCTTACTCCATTTAAGGTGGTCTTAAAACTATCTCAAAGCTTTGAATAGGATGCCTTAATCCATTTAAGGTGGCTTTAAATCTATCTCGAAGATTTGAGAGTTGGATGCCTTACTCAATTTAAGGTAGTCTATAACCTATCTCGAAGATTTGATAGGATGCTACTTCATTTAAGGTGGCCTTAAACCTACCCTGAAGATTCGAGAAAAGGTTGCCTTACTCCATTTAAGGTGGTCTTAAACCTATCTTGAAGAATTGTGTCACATTAGGAAGGTAAGCTCAAGGACTCACATCCAACCCAAATGGTGACGAGGAAAGTATCTGCTACGTTGGGGAGGAAGGCACTGGGACTCACATCCAACCCAAAGGGTTGTGGGAAAATATATGGTCACATTAGGAAGGAAATCTCTAGGACTCATATCAAACCAAAATGGTGACAAGAAAAATATCTGCTATGTGAGGGACAAAAGTGCTGGGACTCACATGCAACCCAAGGGGTAGCGGAAAAATATCTCAGTCACACTAGGAAGGAAAGCTCTGGGACTCCTAATCAACCCAAATGTTGATAAGGAAAATATCTACTACGTTGGGGAGGAAAGCGTTGAGACTCACATCCAAACCAAGGGATGACAGGAAAATATATCAGAATCTCGGTATTAATCCCGAGAACAACATGAAAATAGTGTAGAGAATTTGTGGTGTTAAGCTCATAGATATGTGACAGGTGAAAATCAAAATTGATGAGGGAAAATTTGTGAGACTTTGTGGAGAGTGTGAAACTCCATGGGGATTGGGAGGAAATTGGTGCAGACAAGGGTAGTCGTGCAGTGCAAGCAAAGAGTAAGAAACCTCGAACTTGAGAGAAACAAATTCAACAAAACTTGTCATTTTCTTTTTTTGTTCTCTTTATCAAATTTAATTATCAAAGTACATTTTCAAAATTTATTTTTTTGTTGGTTGAGTTTAAAAAACAAGTTTAAATTTTACCATCAAACTTTTGTTATATTGTTCTTCGTTCATTATAATTTAGAACCAACGTATGGTTCCACGGCTCTTTATCAATCATACAAAAGGAAAGTTTGACAAACATGCTGAAATCTGAAAGAAATTTTATTAATCTGCTTCAAACAAGTGTTACAGACTGAATACAATGTTGAAAGCATCAAAAGAAACAACATGCTGAACACATCTGAAACATCGTATGCTAAACACATCTAAAACATCAAATGTTGAACACATGTTAAACATCATATGTTGAACACATCTGAAACATCATATGTTGAAAACATCTAAAACATCATATGTTGAATACATATCTAACACATCATATGTTGAATACATATCATATATGCTGCTCTGACGCAGTATAAAAGGAACTTTCTATCTGTCCTCTATGGGATGAGCTCCTGATCAAGCTGACCTACTAAGCAATGCTCCAAGACAAGAATTCCCTTTAAGTGTACCTAGAGGTGTAACCATCTCATATCTCATACGGTTGCAGCTCCTCTAACTCTGGATCCAGTTGGAACCCATACAGTACTTTATTATCTTCTATTCTTCTAATTTTCACAAACACTCTATGGTGTCGTAACCCTGAAATGCAATGCTTGGCTAAGTCGTCTCCATTTCCTTTAAGAATTCGTATTGAACCCAACAGTAGTAGAATCTCAACAAATCCTCTGAACTCCTCAAGGCCGATAACGTCAATTTCTTTCTTGAATAGTATATTTCTCTTGCTCATGAAGGACACAGAGAAGAATGGCCTTACAAAATCATGATGGTCTCTATGTGGAGGAATATAATCTCCTTCATCATAGATATTGATTATACAATTCTTGGGAATGCAATCGGCTGGTAGTATACTCCATCTGACAATCCTATTTCCTCTTTATTTTAGAAGGCATAAGATCCACCTCATCCTTTCTTAAGATGCTTGGGGGGTTCCCTTGCCTATCTTTGGTGAAATTATAGCAAGAAACACATTAAATGGTTATCCTGCCTTTTTTGTGCATCCAATTTAGTGGTTCTGAATAAGTTCTCTCCATTAGCAGACCAGCTCGACCTCTATCTCTCAAGTTAAAAATGCAGACTAGAACTCTTCTTTCATCCTTTTTAGAGAAGACAGGTACAACTCCAGACCTTCGAGAATGTTGACACATTTTCCATGTATTTTCTCGTAGAATTAAAATTCTCATTTTTCAACTCGATTCATCCTTTACAGTTCTTCCATGGGGATCCGCTGAGATCGTTGAGGCAGCTCCCTCATCTTCACATTTGTAGGATAACATGTCTAGCTTGGCTCCGTAAGTAATGGGATATATGACTGAGTGTTCAGGTAAACTGTCTCCTGGCATCCTGTGTTAGTGGCTATGAAATCTTCAAAAGAGTTATAGTGATCTATGTGGAGAAGATTACATGTTGAGCATTCCATGAATTCTCCTCCTGTTGACGCTTGAATCGGAATATCGACGTTGCACATCGGAAAACCCCTGTAAAGTTCATCTGGTACTACTTGTGGTATCTGCTCTGCAGGAAACTCAGACTCATCCTCCGTAACAGGCAGACTAGTAGAACTCTCTCTCATGCAAGGATCATAAATTTTCCCATCAAGAATCGTGGTGAGTGTATTTTCTACCTCCTTCAATCATCTCTTTTCTTCACATAGAAAAGCTTTGTGCTTGTGAAGATTAACATTTCAGCAATGAGTTCTTCTTAGTGGAGCATTTGACACCTTTCATCATCAACACCAATTAGATTTCCCATTGATGTAGTCACCATGGATGGTAAATGGTTGGTCCCCTCCATCGGATTTTTTTGCGTTATCACTTTTTTCCTCTTTAGGAAGGAGTCTTCTTTAGTACCAATCCTCAGCAATGACGGTAATCCTTCCTTCTCTTGGCAGCTGACTATGTCCATCAAGGGACCCTCATAGTTTACGTTGACTTGACCAAAATCTAAAATTCCACCTTGAGCTGCCCTTTCTCTATTTAGTGCGAGACTTAAGCCTTCTCTAAAAGCAAAAATCAGCTTACGTCCTGACATTTTCTGCAGAAGACGGAAAAACATCAGTGCGCTGAGATTCAACATGAATAAGAATAAGAACATAGCAATTATTAAACCCAAGTTTTAACTTTTACATGTGCAAATTTCTTATTTAATTTATTTTAATTTAATGGAATTTCAAAATTAGAGACAGAAGGAGAAAATTAAAGGGAGCAATTTCCAAAATTTTCATTTTATTGAGGTTAATTTATTACAAATTTTTGGACCCAGTCACATACACTTAGCTAAATAAATAACCCCAAAACAATCAAATTTTCAAAAAGCTGATTTTAAGAAACATCAGTTCAGGTTTTATGTCTTCAAGTAGCAAAAATTGACCAGCAACATAAGTCTTTAAACTCAGAAACCTACCAACTAGTAAGAACCTCCTGAGTAAACCTTCTCTATGAAAAATAGTCCCTCCCAAGATGGTTCAAATTTTTCACCTATCTTGCGGTGTGCAAGAATAGGTCTTTTGGGAACGAGAACAAGGTCACCAACTTTGAACACCCTTGGTCGGACCAATTTGTCATGAGCATGCGCCATCCTTGCTTGGTAAAGCTCTAAATGTTGTTGTGCTTCTAATCATTTTTCCTTATAACTTTCCAATCCTTTAAGTCTGAGTTTTGCACTTTCTTCTTACTTTCTTTTGTTGTGATTTGGTTTGCGACGACGACTCTGAGAGATGGTGTAAGTACTTCTAGTGGTAGCGACGATGACTCTGAGAGATGGTGTAAGTACTTCTAGTGGTAGTACGACCTCTGACACGTACACAACTGCATAAGGTATATATTGAGTGGGAGTTTTGAACGTTGTCCGGTAGGCCCACAAAGCTTCTATTAGTTTATTATGCCAATCTCTTTTGTTTTCATCCAATGTTTTCGCTAGGAGTTAAGATTTGTACAAATGTCTTATTGAAGGCCTCGGCCCCTTATTTGCCCTAAGATAGTAAATCATAGAGTACCTCCATTCTTTCCCATGTATCTTGATAAAGTTGTTAATCTTTATCCTCTTGAAGGATGTCCCATTGTCTGAAATCACTTTACGTAGTACACCAAAATGGTAGACGATCTGGCTTTTGAAAAATTACATAATATTTTATGCTGTAACTTCTCGTAATGACACTACCTCTGCCCACTTGGAGAAGTAAACTATAGAGGTAAGAATAAACCTATTTCCCTTAGAGGATGGATGGTCTATTAGAGCTATTATGTTTGTGCCCCAACACTCCAATGGCCACGAGGCAACGGTTGGGTGTAGCACATTTGGAGGTTGGTGTAAGACCACCCAATGCACTTGGCAAAGGTGACAGCTTCTAGCTGTATCCATGCAAATGAATATCGTTGCTGACCAATAATATCTCAATCTCTTAATCTTCATTTTCATTTTTGGCCCTGACTGGTGAGCACCACAAAATTCTGCGTGTACTTCTTTGACGAAATTTTGTGCTTTCGCTCTACTTAGGCATCACAACCACATCTGATTGAATGATCTTCTGTAGATGACATCACCCACTAGAGCATATGACATAGCTCATCTTATGATGTAATATACCTTGGACTTGTCTTCTGGCAGCTTTTCAGTTTGCAAATATTCTATTAATGGCTTGCGCTAGTCTTTATTATTGTCAGCAACTACAATCATAATTCTTTCTTCTTTTTCAAATTTGAGTAAGTTTCCAAGGTCGATCCGAGAAAAGACTCATCATCCTTAAATTGTAATGTCAATGGAATCCTCTGGTGGACATGTCAGTTCATTGGCAAGTTTTGCTATAGTGTCGACATGGGTGTTACCTCATCAAGGTATCCAATATAGAGTCAAATTGGGAATATGTTCAAGCAGCTTCATTGTGTACCGGTGGTATTCTGCTAGTCTTGGCTTCAAAATCTTATATTGTCTAACAACTTGTTGAACGACGAGACCTGAGTCGCCATAGATGGAAATATCTGTTATATCCATCGACGAGACGTGAGTCGCCATAGATGAAAATATCTGTTATGTCCATTGAGATTGCCAAATCCAAACAAATGATTAGTGCTTCATATTCTGCTTCACTATTTGTACACCACTCTGTCAGGTGGTAGGAGAATCTTAACATGCCCTTATCTGGCGTGATGAAAATCAGACCAATACTTTCTTTTCCTGGTATAACTACCTCTACTCCTTTGTCCTTCCTAGCTGATGAAACTGCATCAAAGTACATTTCCCACTGTCTAGCACTGGACGGTTCTACTTGTAGTATCTGCTCATCTGGCAACGCATCGTTGAATGGGGACCAGTTGAAAGTAGGTGTGCTACGAGAAAATCTGTTAAAATTTGTCCCTTGATAGCGTGGTGGGGAACAAAAGTTATATCAAATTGCAATAAAATCATTGACCATCTTTCTAAATGTCCAGAAAGTGTTGGTCGAGTCATCAAATATTGCAATGGATTAACTTTCAACAATGGACTAACTTTCAAAATAAGGATAATTTTATGAGAAAGCATGTAATGCTTAAGCTTTTAGTAGACAAAAATTAAAGCTAGACGATGCTTCTCAATATGTGAATATTTTACCTCCGTCAGTATTAGACGGTGACTCAAGTAGTAGAGCGCATTTACTTACCCTTGTCATTGACCTGAGCCAACAGGGCTCCGAAAGAGTCTTCTAAGGTAGTGGTATAAAGTATCAACCGTTTTCCTAGGATAGGGGTTGTCAAAATAGAGGGTGTCATTAAATATTGTTTAACTTCCTCAAAATCCCGCTGACATTTCTCTTCCCAAATAAATTTGGCTCCTATTTTAATTAATGTCGATAAGGGAAGCAACTACCTGAGAGATTATAAATAAAGTATCTCAGATACGCCAACTTTCCTTAGAAGGAGCAAAGTTGTTTCCAGGTTTCAGGATGAGGCATTTTCAAGATAGCTTTAATCTTATCTAGGTCAATCTTGATTCCCTGATGATGGATAACGAATCCTAGAAATTTCCCAGAGGTCATGCCCATAGCGCACTTTAAGGGATTCATCTTGAGATTATGCTGTCGTAATTGTTCGAACACGATCCTCAAATCATATAAGTGGTATATTTTTTGTTTTCTTTCGATGACATGATAGCATTTCACTTGGTTGTAAATGAGTTCATAAAAGATTTTCGTGATTGCACGTTGATATGTTGCTCCGAAATTATTTAACCCAAATGACATCACTATGTAGCTAAAGATCCTAATCGGCGTTCTGAAGGTTGTAAGTGTTGCATCTTATGGAGCCATCTTGATTTGGTTATAGTTTGATGATCCATCCATGAAAGAGAAAATCTTATGTTTCAATGTGAATTCCACCATTAATTCTAGTGTCAGTAATGGAAACTCATCTTTTGGACACGTTTTGTTTAAATCCTTGAAGTCGACATGTACACGGATTTGCCCATTTTTTTTCTTAACTGGTACAATATTGGCTAACCATGTGGCTTATTTCTCTTCCCATACAAATTTAGCATATATTAATTTCCTTTATTGCTCTTCCCATACAAATTTAGCATATATTAATTTCCTCACCTCAGTAATGAATTGTTGCTCTATCTCGAGGTGCATTCTTCTGAGAGCTTGTTTTACTGGGGTCATATCTTTGTCTACCCCAGGTTTATGAACTGCAATTTCTGCTGACAGCCCTGACATCTCATCATAACTCCACAAAATACAATATTTAAATTTTGTTTAAAATTCTATCAATTTTATGGATTCTTCCTTATTAAGAAAGGAACTTATGAAGGTGGGATGGGGCTTCTCCTCAGTCTCGAGATTAATTTCTTTCAATTCATCCACTATTGACTTAATTTCTTCTTCAAATTCCGATGGAGCATTATCTATTAACTGATCTTTATAGTCATCCTCTATATCTAAGCAACCCTCTTCCAATCTGTAAGTAATAACAATGCAAAATTCCGAGTCATCGACTTATTCTATAGTATCAAATTCGAGACCTTCTTTAGAGTTAGTGGTTCAACTTTTAACAGTCCACAAGTTTTTAAAAAGCTGTTGATTATCCTTTAGCATTTATTTTGGCACATATCCATAGTGAATTAACTTTTGTATAGAAGGAGAAAAGTAACCAAAAGGTAATTTCATTAATGCATTAGAATCCTCTTCTAACTTTACAAGATTTTAAGAATTATTAGAAGGGGAAGCACGGTAAAACTTGATCAGTTTTGAGCCAATGCTATGTACTTCCTTGACCTCTAAACTCTCAACCTTTTGAGGGAGGATTGGAGTAAGGGTCAGGGCATTCACATAGTGGTTGATTCGATCATACATTGACTTATATTCATCTTTTTCCACATCTTCCAAGGAAATCTCATATTGTGGTATCTTCTATTTTATCATCATCATTTTTCCTCGGAGCTTTCTTCATCAAAACTTTCTTCCATGTTGATGTTGATGGTCGACCCAGTCCATTCTTTGTGAAGAAATGGTGGTAGATCATTGAAGCAGATTTGAATGTCCTCTTCTTTGTGATTCTTCTGAATCTTGTACTTCATTCGCCACAATTTCATGGGAGAAGACATTTCTCTTTGAAGGTGCATAGTAGGCGGGGCCTTTGTGAATGTTCACTTCATTAACTAAAAATGGTTGTAAATCTCCTTTTGATACAATGTTCTTGCCCTACTTTAAAATATTTGATGCATTGAAGTTGAGATGAAGAAACCATATTATGCTCGTGAACCCATGGTCATCCAAGTAAAACATTGAAAGAGGTTTCTGTATCGATGACGTGGAATTTTGCGGTTGTTAATAGTTCTCCAACTTTCATTAACAGTGTAATCGATCCAAGGGCTCTTTCTTCCTTCTGTTTAAATCCTCTTAACACCATTTTATTGACTGTAAGCTCTTGAGCTTCAATATCCAAATATGACAATGTCTGTAGACTCATTAGGTTGAGTGATGCTCCTGAATCTACCAAAATTCTTGATAATACAAATCTACCGATATTAACAGAGATGTAGAGTGGTCGGTTATGGTCTTCTTGATAATACAAATCTACTGATATTAACAGAGATGTAGAGTGGTCGGTTATGGTCAGTAGTACCAAGAAACAAGTCTTCATGTGTGAATATTATCCCACAATGTTTCTTTAACGAACAAACATCATCCAAGGATGTGATGTCCAACTGATCTCAGCAAATCTCCGGGTCAGCAGGGTTGTAACCAGATACTCTCAAATCTCCTTTGACATGAATAGAACTTCTTAAATGGTTAGTTTGGTTGGCAACCTCCTAAGATGAGCTAGCACGTTATAATCCACTTTATATAATCCTCCAATCTTTACTTGATTATGTGGTTCTTCTTCTGGCGGAGGTGGATGTAGCTCTTCCTGAGGGACTATTTGTTTTACTTTATCCACCTGAGCTAACCTCAGGGGTAGGACTTTCCCACTCCTTAGATTTATTTCTGTGATTTCTTCTTCGTGAGAAGCTGTACGCAAAATTTTTGGTGGCTCTGCTTCTTCATCAAAAAGATATAAGTTGACAGCAAGTGGTGTATCATGGCACTCCTGGTGCTATTGTAACCAGTATTATCAATATCTTCATCATTCTCGTTAACGGGTTCATCAGACTTAAGTATGAATTGAGGATATGTTTGGGAATTGAGATCGAAGTTAGATGGAGCAGAGTCAGTTATATTATCACTAAAAATAGTTAAAACATAACTGAAATCATAATTATTTCATTCATAATACCCATGTGGGGCAAAAAGATAAGCATACATGATCAGAGGTTAAAGGATTTTCTTCCTCGAATCTGAGACAACCAATCTAATAGAGGCAGTCCTATCCTAGCCCCGACACTATCAATCTTCACAATGTTATTCTTTTTCTTTTCTTCTGGTTGTGATGATTTCTCTGGTGAAATCTCCATCTTGGAATGAGCAGGCTGTAGATTTGATTGGTAGCCTGCGTTGAAGAGGTCCGAATCTAATCCAGTATCTTCTTGGACGACTTGCTCCAAACTATACTCCATTCATCCTTTTATGAATAAGGATCTGTAGGAGTGATTGACTTAGCTAAAATCATATTCACAGAACCTTTTTAAGGTTCTTTCAAATATTCTTTCAGGACCGTTATATTTTCTTCTTTAAAATTCCTCTCAAGCCAATCCTTGAAGATGAAACAACCCTCTATTGTATGTCCCAACATCATGTGGTAAGGGCAAAAATTGGGATTCTCCTTCTTGTCAACTTCTTCCGGCTTCTTTGGTTCAGGTAATCTAAACTTGATCTTCTTCATTAAATTTCTTAACATCCTTAGCACAGCCTTATCTTTGAAAGAATATATCCTCCTTTTTTGTTCTGAAAGTGTCGACTCGTTCTACACTCTACTCGATACGATCCTCCCTGATGTGATTGCTGGCTAAACTGGCCATATTGTTGTGCTTGTTGCTTAGCATGTTGTGATGATTGCTGGGAATTTTGGTGAGAATGTTCTGCCAATATCTTTATCGACTGCTTTCTCTTTTCTACCGTTACTACTATCCCAGACTTCTTCTCGAATATCCTATTTTTTCTGTTCTTTTCTGAATTCTCTTGGGAATCCATGTGTTTAACTTTCTTTTTGTAAACTATTGGCTTTGCTTAGCAACTTCGTGAAGGACTTGATGGTGTGTCCCTTAAGCATGAAAGCTACTGGCCCATGGACGCTTTTGAGTAGAATCTCAATCGCATGTTGTTCCTGTAGTTGAAGTTCACATTTTAATGCTAAGGTTTCTCCACCTCAAGATGTAATCCACCAAAGTCTTGTTAGACTTTTACATCTCTACAATGAGATATCTAATAGAAACATGATGATGCACTCTGCCAAATCTTTTCACGAACAACTGTTCTAACTCGACAAATGGTTTGATCTATCCGTTGAGTAGCTCGGCATACGAATCAAATGCAATTCCTGATAGGCTAGTGACAAACTGTCAAAAGAGTAAGGCGTCATTACCTCCTATGTTGCCACAACTAGCTCAGAAGAGTGCTATATGCTGCCTGAGATTTTCTGTCCCATCAAATGTTTTAATGTTTGTTGACACAAAGCCCTTGGGGTAGGGTACGACATCAAACTCTTCTAGGTAAGTCTACCCCTTGAAATCAATGCATCACCCTTAGAATGGGCTAAGGCCTCCCAAACTTGTTATTCGACCAACTGTTTAATATCCTTATCTGGTATGGTACTTGGTGAGGAATCCTTATTTTGCTGATTTTCTTCTTTTTTGGAGGCAACTTCTCTCCTTTCATCTCTAATAAGAACTATTTCCGACTGGTTAACTTCTAGAGATGCCACCTGCTATGACTGGGATTGTCCATGAACTATAGCCATGGCAGCCATCTCCTCCATTCCCTTTTCCATCTGACTAATTTGTTCATCTCTTAGAAAAACGACCCTACGTAAATCATCTACGTTGTTCCTTTCAATGAAATGTTGGGCATCCTGCACAGATGTTGTGACTCTAGTCTTGATGACATGAATATCCATGAAATCTTCATCTAGATAATCGTTGAAATCAAAATCATCATCATCATCGATGGCTACTCCATGTTCTTTGGCTAACTTCAAAAATTTAGCTCTGAGCTTTTCAACTTTTTCTTCAATAATTGATTCCTAGATCATTTTGAGATCTGGAGGAATTTCTTGAAGATCCTCCACTTGTTCATCTAACTCGGTAGCAATAGCTACAAAATTGTAGCATACTTGTGACCTTTACTTCATTCCACAATCTTGCCCAACAGGCTCATTGAACCAAATTGGTATGATAACCATGGGTATCCATACCTTCTTCTTTAGTGGTGATGTCTTGAGACGGGGTGTCTCAACGGAGGAATTTGTATGTCAAAGAAAGGCATGCTCCCCGCGGTGCTTACAAAATACAGTATCTGGTGATTTCTTTTCTTCTCCTACTTTGGGGTCGTCTTATGAGCAACAATTGATGGTACTCTTAGACCCATAAGTGAATTGACCGGCCGACATCTTGCAAGTCTTGAGACAGCAGTAGTAGCAAAATCTTTGGTAGTAACAGTAGTATCCACTAACCTCCCCAGACGGAATCTGACGGGAATAAGAGCTAACAAAACTTCAATTGACTTCTGAGACTGTTGGGCAGATCTGACATCCCTCAAAATCTCTTTCTTCATTCGAGGGGACTATTGACCTCACTTTTAGTGAAGGTCTTAAAATAACATCCATAGACCAAACTCAACTTAAGGAATCTTATGATTTAAGATTCTTAGACATATTTAAAAGACCTAAAATGATCATTGTGATCACCAAGATAAAGGATCTATCAACATTGACTTTTTTGGACATACTTAGGGTCATTAAAACCCTTAAAAAAAATTGAAATAACTCTTAAAGCACTCTTTTTTGAGCTTTACAATGACAATAGCCTAAAATAATCAAATCAGTAGTAGCAAACCCTAATCTGGTAAAATTTTGACTTAATGGTCACCATAATAATCATTAAGTCAACATTGACACTTAATTAATCCAATTGGACAACTTTGACCCCAATGGTCAAACCGGTCAATTTTGGTCAAACTGGTCAACTTTGGTCAATTTAGACCAATTAATCAGTCCAAACCCCAAAATGGTCAAATTAGATCATTTGATCAGTCCAAACCCCAAAATGGTCAATTTGGATCATTTGATCATTCCGAAACACCAAAATGGTTAAAGTGGACCCTTTAGCTACAGACATCATTTATTAAACTTGGTCAAAATGGTCAATTCTTAACCTAATGACCACCACATTAACTAAACTAGTCAACCTTTGACCTAAAAAGTCAAACTTGGTCAAATTTGTCAATTCATGACCTAATGACCACCACATGGACTATATGGATCAACCCTTGACAAATAAATCCAATTTGGTCAAAATGATCAAGATATGACCTAATAATTATCACATTGACCCAAAAACCAACTTAATAATCTATGGGATCAAATTTGGATAATATGACTAAACCAAGGCACATAATCAAAGCGCATGGACTCATGATTAACCCAACCATGACTAGGTTAGGTAAGTCACATTGGCCAATTATAGACTAGAATCGATCAACTTTGGACAACTTTGGTCAACATTGGTCAAATTTGGTCAAAATATTCAATTTAGAACCAAATTCACAAAATTCGTCAAATGGTCAACACCCAAAATAATTTTAACCAATTTATGGGTTAATAATCTAATTTCCTCCATTTTTTATTAATTAAATAATTAATTAAAAATGGATTTATAAAAGTTAACCCAAAACTAAAAGACATCATATGTGACATAAAAACCCATAATTGATTTTCAAAATTAAATCTAATTTATGGGAGGTCATAAATGGGTTATCCATAACCTATTAGACCCATCATGATATATTTGGCACTTTAACCAACCCATTAACCATGATTCTAACCATGGTTAAGGTCATAATGACACCATCTTGAAAGAAGGGACATGTTTTATTCCCTCTTGAAACCAAAGAATGACATGGAAGCTTAGGTGGAGAGCACCTCTAAACCTCACCAATGGAGAGAAATAGCTTAGCTAAACCCCTTTTATCATGGTTAAATTCAACATGTGGAGAAAGGTGAGTAAGAAGCATATGTGTCATATGTGATGGAATTATGTGGGAAAGGCTATCTTAACAAATTTTAGCCAACATTATCGACTTTGCTAGGGGGAAGAGTCTTATGAAATTTTTGGCAATTGAATGGATGGAGGAGGGAGAGGGGATGTAGAGGTCTTAGGCTAGACAATGAGAGGGAGAGAGATTAGAATGTTTGACCAAATGAAAAAATGAGTGAGAATGATAGGGGTTCGATTTGTTTAGTAGTTCAAGTGAGAGGAGGAAAGAGAGGGAGAAGTTAAGGGGAAATGGAGAGAAAATTCATAGTAGAGCGGAGGAAAATTTGAAATTAGTGAGGTGGTTATGGACAAATTTGAAACCCTAGCTCATTTGGAAGAGAAAAATGTCAGGAAGCTTTTGGTACAATTGGTTTAAAATGATGTTCTCTAGCTTAAAGTATTATAATTTGAAGTGACTAGATGGTTATCGGTGGGTTGGGCTTGGTTATGACTAAACTTTTGATCTTAGATCATTTTGTAAGGAAAAAAAATGATTTTTATGCATCAATTAGTTTTGGTTGGAGTGTGCCCTAGCTCATGATATTTCAATTCAATGTATAGGCCCCAACCTAGGAAAGAGAAAATTCGGTGGATTTTGAATGGAAATTATTAGAGGATTTTAATTGATTAAAATAAGTATTTGGAGCTCATTTTCATATTATTGAGGTTTAGTATTGATTTGAGTTCATTTTGGGTGGAATATAAGGATTGTTCGTTTTATTATTGAAATTATCATCCAAATTATCGAAGGCTTAATGAACCCCCAAACATAGTCCGATTTGGGTGCATTGGGGTTCATTGGAAAGTTCCGACTATCCAAACACACTTGCATAGCCCTTTCTGGAAAATAATTATTCGTTGAAATATTGTTTTGTAGAACTAGTTTTCATGACTGAGAAACAAAAATATAAAATTTTAAGTAAAAAGGGTGTATAATCATCATCAAACCAATTTGCACGTATCTCTTGTCATTATGAATATCATGCTACTTGCAAAATTAAATTCCATGGTCCATGATGATATGTGAAGAAAATATTAATTTTAGTATACATGTTGGTTAAAGCTGATTTTTTGGTCAATTTTAGGATTTGGCTGAAGTTTGTTTTGTTTAGTTCTATTTTATTTTTATTGATTTCAATTATTGTTTAGTTAGATTTTAATTCTATGTTAAATTAAATTTAGCTCAACTTTTAGCTCAAGTAGTGTTAGTGTTCAAGTTTTAACTTATTCGAGTTTAATCATCTTGTGATATTATGATGAAGGTCCTATGTCTTGATGAGATTATATCTAAGCTAAGAAAAAGACTAACTGAAAGATGAGGTCAACAATATATCTTGACATTCTTTCAAGAATCTTATATGTTGGATTCCTTTTATTTTTTATTATCCATTTTTCTATTAATTTTTTTTGTTTATGTTTTAATTTTAAATAATAAACTTTAAAAATATTTTTATTTTATTTTATTTGGTGGTTGTGGTCAATAGAGATGGACGGTTGCTAACAGTGTTTGGTTATGATAGTGGTTGGCAGCTTGTGATGATGATAGATTATATGCAATGGCTAGTAGTGATGCTTATTATTTTTAATTAAAAACACTTAAAGCACATAATTTTATTTTGACTATTTTAAAAATAATTATTTTTCTTAAATAAAAAATGTATTACTAAAATACTAAACAAACATATTAAATGATAAAATAAAAATGATCCTAAACGAATCCTAACTACACGACCAAGTTCATCTTAAAACTGCAAAGTGCAAACGAAGCAAAAAAATTTGGGTGTGGGGGAGGAGAGAGACTGACTCACCAGACCATGGACAGCTGTGATAGCCCAGTGGGGGAAGTGGACAGAGAGAAATTAAGTTCGGTGTGGCCGGCAGAGTGAGAATGATAGTTAATAAGGGAGCAAAATATTTACAAGGAAAAAAGACATTTGATAATTTTGAGCATCAAAAGAATTTAAAATGCCAAATTTAAGTGTTGCATAAAATGAACACATAAAATTATGTTATAAGTATATAAAGTTCCCAATATATATATATATATATATATATATATAACAGTTAATTTAGAAAATAAAAAATCAATGATTTTTATATTAATATTTGTTCATGAAACTGTTGAAGTTGAATAGGGATTCTGTAAGTCAGTCCGTGAGTGGTCTCGGGTCCCTTTCATGCACTGTTTAGCCATTGGCATTTTGTGCATCCGTGAACTTGTACAGCTTCGCCACAAGCTTTGTTTTTTTTTCTCTCGTTCTCCCTTATCCCCATGGGCCGTCGCACGTGTCTTATCGTTCCTATTATCTTGTGATGGATTCATGAGGAATATTTAATATATTAAGTGGATATAATTATTATGACTACAATCTTGTTGATATTGTTATTTTCCTAAATTTGAATCTTGCCTTGTTTGGCTGTCTTCTGCAAGTAACTTTGACTCAGTTCTGTACTGCTGTGAATAAAAACAGTACATAAGATGAACGGAAAGTTAATTCAACAATATAGAGGAGGATGATGATGATGATGATGCTAAACAAGAATAAATAAATAAAAGCAGCACATGACTAAATAAATGAAACTGTTGGCTTACTAATTGTTCGTCAACTTTAATCTCATTAGCTTGATATAAAATTATTCTAAATTTATACTTACATCCAATTTTCTCCCTAATTTGTTTTTTGTTTTTTCACTTTTAAAAGTTGACAAATTATCTTCTAAAAAAGAATTGTTTAAAATGGACTTCCCTCTCAAAACTTTTTTCTTTTTTCTTTTTTAATAAGTTTTGTTTTTTGAGAGTGGCGAGTAACGAAAATGATTGAATTAGTACCTTCATGACTAACGAACGACCTAACACCAAAGAGCAGTATGGAAGTATTTTGTTTTTTGATATCTATCTGCCTAAATATGTGCTCCTGCGATCGAAGATCACCTCTCATCCTCTTCTCCGACGGCTTCCTCCTTCTCTCTGACATGCACTCACGATACCCATCAACTTCGTATGCCTTCTTCTCCAACGACTTCCTCCTTCTCTATGACATGCGCTCACGATACCCATCAGCTTCGTATGCCTTCTTCTCCAATGGCTTCCTCCTCTCCTTCTCTTCTATATATATATATATTTATTTATTTATTTTTTTTTTGAAATTTCTATTTAGAGAGATATATAAATTGCTAGGTTTTCTTCTGTATTTGCATATATTACATTGAAATTTTGACATTTAATTATTTTACAACTAAATCCTTAAAACACAAAGTATTGCGAAATTGCCCAATTTTTTGAGAAAAAATGAACATATAAAAATAAAAAATTGAAAATTGTGATGAATACATACACAATCACACGATACAAAGCTTGATGCAAATTTATGGTTAAAAATTTCCAATTGAGCTAAATGTCTCAACAAAATGAACCTCAGGATGCCTTGTGTGGTATGATATGAGACCAATTCAACTGAAATTACGCAATTAAAATTTTATGAAAAAATTTAAGAAATTAATTAGAATATTAAGAAGTCTATAAATCTCACACACATATAGTTACATTGAGTATTTAATAATAGAAATTCAACAAAAGTATGATCAATCAATGTAAAGGTTTTTATAACACTAAAATACAAAATAAACTATAAATGATTGAAGGCAATAACATAGGTTGTACAAATAATATTTTGAGATTTTTGGCTAAGAGGATCAAAATAACACCCTAAAAATTATTAGTAGAGCTCTGCTTCTTGCAAGAAAGGGACTTGGATTTGGACTTGAAAGAAAAGAAAGATTGGATAGCTCAAAACTTTAAGAGATTACCTAACAATCACTATTGATGATCACTACCAATAATTATAATTGACTAGCCTTTAATTTCTAATGACCATTATCGAATTATATTAATTTGTTCTTCATCTCGCAACTAGCTTTATTTCATGTTTATCATCACTCCATTGTAATCTCTCAACTGACATCATCTAATCATTATCTCAGGTATCACTAACCCCATATCAATTACTTGATCATTGTTATATGGTGATTTTACTTACCACTAACACTTGCATATTGGCATCACCGTCCACTACTTCTATATCAATCATGTGTTCTCGACATTGTAGTCATATTTTATTATGTTGTTAAGAAGATAAATTTTCATATCACAGTTATATTTTGGACTATTTCAATTGATTCAAGCTTTATATTTCATTTTTTTCTTAAATTTTTCTAACAAAAGTGTTGTGGTTTCTACAATGCATTTTTTATTTATCAATTTCTTAAAGATTGACCATAAAACTCTGGCTACTATTAAAAACTTTTTATCTTGTAATAGTTTGGCATTGTATGTTAGAAGAAATCTCTATTATAGCAACATAAATGGTTAATAAATGTAATTTGAATAGCATTAGATTTTCTCGCTCCTATAATCAATAAATCAACAACATGACTTCCCAAACAAAGAAAAAATTAACTAGAAAAAAAGTAAGACTAAAGGGCTTATCCTTGGAGTATCAAATGCATAATATGGAGGAAGCTCGACTTTCAAATCTATAATTCTTACAGAGGGATATTTAATAAAGGTTGCCATCATAAAATGTTGAAGAATGTTGGTCATAAATCTAGGAACACAGATGCAATTAATTTTTGAATCATTTTAAAGATCTCAATATCCTTCCAATTATGAACTACTTCATCACAACCTAATTAAGAACTCCAAAAAACTGTTAAGTCAACTCATCTTTCTAATTCTTTCGGATTAACTTACATTCCTTCAATAGAATTGTTGGACATAAAATAGTAATGCCTCGTCGGCTCCTTTTGTGATATTATATAATATGAATTATGATGTGTAATACAAGAAAAAAATTTCTATGATAGATATGAACCAGCATACCTATTGATGTAGCTAGTAAGAGGCTTCAACATATTGTTGTGGTGGGATTCCAATTGTCATAGATCCTTATGATGGGGCATCTGAGTCATACCAGCATATTATGTAGTTTTGGAAAATTATGCATGTCTGTAATTTTTTAAATTCATCCCTTAGCAGATCTTTCTTATAATTTTAAGGAGTTAAGCTCTTACTTAGTTTTATTTTATCTACTAAGAATGTGCTAGATTTTACTCAATTTATTAGACCTTTTCTTATCAAAAAAGTTTTTATGAATGGTGAATCACTGTCATATCTTGATAACACACATCAAAAAGAAAGAGTGATTTTGATGCACTAAAAATACATGCATATTTAGACCTATATTTTAAACTCATTTTTAGTGATATTGCATTTCAAAAAAAAGTATTTTTCATGTTTTATTGTAGGTTGTTAATTTTAGGACTTGAAGAAAAAAGGAAGCAAATAATTATGAAATTTAGAGTCAAAATGTCATTTTTGAAAAAATAATCAGCGCCACCGGCGCTAGGATGGACACCGATGCCGCAGAACTACTGAACACAGACCGGACTATCCTCAGCATCGATGGCACCAGGAGCAGCGCCAATGGCACCATTTAACAGAGGACAATTATAGAGGGCATTGAATTAATTCACGGACCACTGGCGCCGACGAGGCTAGAATGGGCACCGACGGCTCCAATGTAAGTGCAAGACCTGCTTCTAGAAGATTCGACAAATTTGGACACTTTTTGAAGAGTTTTTTTATGCTCCTATTGGAAAATCAACAATAGGCTCTATTTAAAGCAAAAATTGATCAGAAAAGACTCTCTTTCATCCACTGCGACGCCACCTCAACCTTGGCGTCTCCGAAGCTCCATACGCACCAGCCACCTCAACAGCCACGTGGTCCGTCTTTCTGTTCCATCCGTTCATCCAACGCGATCTCAACCATCCATGGAATAAATACATGATTGGACGACATCCGT
>NW_018220107.1:0-831 GCF_001263595.1 Phalaenopsis equestris
CTCCTTTTCTCCTCTTCTCCTCTTCTTCTCTATCCTTCTCATTCATTCTCTCCCGCGCTATGTCGCAGTAAACCTCTCGCTCTCCTCTCTACTTTCCTCCCAATGTATTTCTCTCCCTTCTCTTCTCTCTATCTTTTATGTTCTCTCTTGCTTTCTCTCTTACTCTATATCTCAATCTCTTTCTCCCTCCTTGTCCCTTGACCTTCTCTCTCACATTATCTCTCTGCCCCATCTCTCTCATTCTCCTTCATTCACCCTGATCTCTCAATCTTTCTCCTTCCTTTTCTCTCTTGGTTTCTTTAGCAAGATGTGGGGAGAGAGTGAAAGAAATAAAGAGAGATGGAGCAAGAGGGAGAAAGAGATCTAGATTTCTTTCTCTGCTATATCTATCTCTCTATCTTTTCCCCTTTCTCTCTCACCCACACTCTCTCTGTTGCTCTTGCTTTCCCACCTCTCATTACTCTCTCTGTCTCAACATGTCTCTTTCATAGTCACATTCTACCTCTACTTTCCTCCCTCCCTTATTGACTCATTTCTATCTACCTCCCATCTCCTCTCCCTATCTTACTTCTCTGAAATTCTCTCTTTTTCTCTCTCTGACACCCTACCCATCGGTTGCCCTTCTATCTCACATTCTCTCTTTTCCCCATCTCCCTCTCTCTCTCCCTCTTTCTCTCTCTTTCTCAGGATCTCCCTTTCTATTCCTCTTTCTCTCAATCTTCTTTTATGTCTCTTTTTCATATCATAGAAAGAGAAGATGAGAATTAGAAAGGACAAGTGATTAGTTTCTCTGTAACTCTCTCCTTCTCTACCTCTTTATTTATTCTCTCC
>NW_018220107.1:4429-5973 GCF_001263595.1 Phalaenopsis equestris
TAAAGGGAGCATGAAAGAGAATGAAAATGAAAGATTTAGAGAAAGGGAGAGAGAGAATTGAAATAGAGAGAGAACGAGAATGAGAGATAGAGAGAGCGAGAAAGAGAAAAAAGTGACGGATGGGGATAGAAAGAGACAACATGAGAGAAAATGAGAATAAGGGATAAAGTGGGAGGGAGAAACATGTAGAGAGATAGAATCATTAGAGAGAAGTGAGCCACAAGAAGAGGTAGAGCATTTTTTTTTCTTTTTTTCTCTCCCCCTCACTTCAATACCTCTGAAGAACATCTTTGTTAATTCTCTCTCTCTCGCTCACTAATTCTCTATCATGTTCCTACTTCCAAATCATGCTTTCCCTCACTCTCTCTCACTTTCTCTTACTGTCCCTCTCCATCTCTCTGCTCCTAAGTTCTCATGCTTTATCTTTCTAAATGTCTCTTCCTCTCTTATTTTCTCTCACTCTCTATCCCTCCCTATCCTCCTATCTCTTTCTTGCTTCTCTTTCTTCTTCTACCTCTAGCACTTTTTTCTTACCTTCTTTCTTTGTTTCTCTCTCTCTCTCCCACTAAGTGTCTTTCATTATTTATCTAATTTATCCATTTGTTACCATCTTCTCTCTCTCCCACATAATCATTCACCTTCACAATCACTCTCTCTTTCTCTCATCCTCTCTCTCACTCCCTCTCTCACACACTCCCCTTTCATGTTCTCTCACATTTCTTCCTCCCTCCTTCCCTCCCTCCCTCTACTGTCCCTCTCTAGATCACTCTTACTCTTCTCTCCCTTCTTTCTCTCACTCCGCCTATCTCTCTCTCACCCTTTATCTCTCTCACTATCATTAGAAGGGTGAGAAAGTTGAAGGGACAGGGCCTATCTCTCTTCCTCGTTATCTATCTCTCTCGCTCTCTCACTTTCCCTCACTCTATCCCTCTCTCCCTTCCCTTCACCCTCCCTATCTTACTTTATCTCTCTCACTCTTCTTTCTCTCATTCTCTCTTTCTGACTTGCTCATCTCTCTCTCACTCTCTCAATCTCTTTCTCTCTCTTGAGCACATTCTACATCTCTCTACATTGCTCTCTTTTCTCTCTCCCCCTATTTGTTATACCCTATTTTCACTCTCTCATTCTCTCTCACTCTCTCTCTAACATTCTCTCTCCCTCTCTTCTCTCCCTCTACCTCTCTCTCATTATCTCACTCTCATTCTCTCCCATACTCTTTCCATATCTTTCATTATTCTCTCCCCCATTTCTCTATCTTTCTCTCTTCCTCTCCCAATCTCTCTCTACCACTCTTTCTCTTACTCATCTCTTCTCTTCTCCCTTTCACTCTACCCTCCCTCCATCCCCCTATTTTAAACCCTCCTTCTATTTGAAACCCTCTCATTCTCTCAGCTCTTTATCACTCTCTTTATCGTTCTCTTTCTCTCTACTTTTCTCCTTCTCTGACACACTCTCTTGCTCTCCTTCTCCCTCTCCATGCATCACTGCACTCGCTTGATAGTACAAGAGAGATGAGAGAAAGTGGGGGAGTGAGAGAAAATAGT
>NW_018220107.1:6502-8837 GCF_001263595.1 Phalaenopsis equestris
AGTGAGAGAGGTTGGGGTATAAAGATAAGACTGTGTGTGGGAGAGGGAGTGTGAGTGATTGAGTGAGTGAGAGAGTGAAAAAGATAGGGATTGAGAACTAACTCTACCCTCTCATGATTTCTCTTTTATAATCTCTCATTCTCTATTCTCTTTTTTATCTATCTTCACTCTCTCAAATTATTAAGTCTCTCTTCCCATCTCTTCCAATTAGATAGAGAGAAAGAGATATTAAGAGTGACCTAGAAGCGATGTAGTGTGAGAGAGAGGGAGAAAGAGAGAGACAGGGGGGCGAGAGTGAGAGAGAGGAACATATTAGAGGAAGCAAGAGGGACAAAGGAAGAAAATGGAGAGAGAGAGAAAGAGATAGGATAGGAGGGATGGAGGAAGATCATTTATCATTCTCCCACTAAGACTCTCCCTGAATCCCTCATTCACTTCCTCTCTTTCTCCTTTCTCTCTCTTGGGCTCTCTCTCTTCCTCTTTTCTTCTCACACACACTCTCTCTCTTTTACTATGTCTTTATCTATCACTCTCTTACCCATGTCATTATCTCTCCCCCTCTTCTCCACACCAAATCTCCCTCCCTCTCTTCTTTATCACTATATCTCTCACTTTCTTCTGCTCTGCCCCTTCTCTCTCTTATCTATCTAACTTGCTCTTTCTTCGTCTCATCCTAACTCTCCCTTCCTCTCTTGATCCTCCTCTCTCTCCTTTTATCTCTCTCTTCTTCATCATTATGAAAAAGAGAGAGAGAAAGAGATGGACTTCAATTGCACTCTCTTTTATACCATCAACATCTCTTTCTCTCCTCTCTCCTTCTCTCTAATAAGAGAGAGAAAGAGAGAAAGAGAAAAATAGGAGAGAGAGAGAGAAAGAGAGCATCCTTCCTCTCTCTTGCATTATCTATCATCTCCTTCTCTCACTCTTAAACACTTGCTCTCTATCTTTACCTAACTTTATCACTCTCTCTTCTCCTCATCAAAGAGAGATAAGCAGAGAGATATAGATTAAGTGAGAGCTATCCCTCCTTAATTCCATCTCTCATCCCTCGTTTGATCTTGCTTTCTTTCTTCTAATCGATCAGTCAATCTCTCTCCCACCTTCTCTCTTGCCCTTCTCTCTGACATTCTTTCTCTACCCCATCTCTCTCATTCTCCTTAGTCACCCAGATCTCTCAATCTTTCTCCTTCTTTTCTCTCTCGGTCTCTCAGCAAGAGGTGGTGTCAGAGTGAGATAAATAAAGAGAGATGGAGGCAGGGGGAGATAGGGAGCATGAGCAAATGAGGGGAGAAAAAGAGAAAAGCATGAGAGAGCACAATAAAGAGAATGATGGGGATAAAGCGATTGGGAGATATGTAGGAGAGAGAAGGAAAGAAATAGAGTGAGAATGAGAGAGAGAGGGAGAGGGAGAGGATGAGAGAGAGTGAGAGTGGGCAGAGAGGTAGAAAGAGAGTGAAAAAAAAGGAAAGATAGCCAAAGGAAGAGACGAAGTGGAGAGTGAGAGAAGAAAAATGAGAAGGAGAGATAGAGAGAGAGATATAGTAGAAGATGGAATGAAAGAGAAATAGAGAAAGAGAGAGAGAGTGTGTGTAAGAGGGAATGAGGGATCACTCATCTTACTCTCTTTTTCTTGCTCTCAGTCTCCAACTCTATCCCTCTCCCTCTCTCCCTCCCTCCCTCTCGTTCTCTCAAATTTCTTACTCTTTTTTATCTCCCTAGGACTCCTAAACTTGCTCTTTCTCCCTCCCTCACCCTCTCTACCTCTCCCCTTATCTCTCTTTATCTCTCTCTATCTCTCTCCCTCTTTATCCCTCTATTCTCTCCCTCAATCACTTCCTCTAGCACTTTTTTTTTCTTATTCTATGTGTTTCACTCTTTCTCTCACACTTTGCCTCTCTACCTATCTCTTTCTCTCTTCCCTTATTTTATCTTTTTCCTCTCACTCGCCTCTCACTACCTTTTTGTCCCTCCCTCCCTCTCTCATTTTTTTCATCACTCTTCCTCTTCCTCACTATCTTGCTCTCTTCTCTCTATTTTCTCTCAGTCTCACTCCCTATCTCTCTGTCTCACTTTCTCTTTCTTTCTCTCTAGATATATCTCTCTCAAACTATATTTTATCTTTAGCTACCTCACTCTCTTTATCTCCTTTTCTCCTCTGCCTCACTCTCTCTTTAAATCTCCTATACCTCTCTCTCTCTCCATCTCTCTCTTATTCCAACTCACTCCTCTTCTCTTACTTATCTCATCACACTTTATATTCTCTCTCTCACACACACTCTCTTTTTTCTCTCTGATCTTCTCTCTTTCCCTCTCATTTCTTCTTTGTTTCTCTCCT
>NW_018220107.1:9672-10737 GCF_001263595.1 Phalaenopsis equestris
TCCCTCTCCCTTGCCCTTCTTTAAGCTCTTTCTCTCATTGCATTCTCTCACACTCCCTCCCCCACCCTCTCTCTCATCCCTCTCACTATCTCTTCATACCTCCTTATCTCTTTGTCCTTCATCTCCCTATCAACAAACTCTCTCTCACTCTCTCTCTCTCTCCGTCCCTCTCTCACCCTCTCCCTCCTTCTTTCTCTCATTTCCTCTCTCCCTCTCACTGCATTCTAGTTCTCATTCCCTCTCTCTATCTCTATATCTCTTCTTCTCTCCCTCCCTCATTTCCTACATCCGCTTCCTTTTCTCTCTCTCTCTCTTTCTTTCTCTTTCCTCTTTCTCTCACCAAAAAGCAATTGTGAGGTAAAGAGGGAGAGAGAGGGAGGGAGTGGGACAGAGGTTGATGATAGCGAGATGATAGAGAAAGAAGTATTGAGGAGGGATGGAGAGATTCTCTCTCTATCTCTTTTTCTCCTTCTCTCTCTCACACTCTCTCTCACTCTCCATCCCTCTCTCTCCCTCTCTCTCCCTCCCTCCATCTCCCTCTCTCTTTCTCCCCCCTCACTCTATCTATATCTTCTCTTTATTTCTTTACCTCTTTCTCTTTCCTTCCCTCCTTTCCCCCATCCCTCCCTCCATTCTATCTTGATTCAAGTATCTCTCTCACTTTCTTTATCTTCTCTCTCTCACAGGGATAGAAATAGTGCGAAAAAGAGAGGAAAAGCAACGGGAATGAAACTAGGGGGAGAAATAAATAGAGAGAATGAGAGGGAGAGAGTGAGAACGACAATGAGAGAGGAAGAGAGACATATAAAGGGAAAACTTTATTACTTTTGTTTTTGCTCATGTCCCGCTCTGCTTTCATGCACCTTCCCTATTTCACTCTATCTTTCTCTCTCATGCACAGACTGTCCCCACCCTCTCTTCTTTCATGTCCTTTCCCTCTTTCACTCTATCTTTCTCTCTCATTCACAGATTCTCCCTTTCATCCTCCCTATCTCCCTTGCTTTCTCTCTCTTTCCCCCAAAACAAAAGAAAGATTGGGAGGAAGATATTTAAATGGAGAGGGAG
>NW_018220107.1:11439-15765 GCF_001263595.1 Phalaenopsis equestris
ACCCTCACTCTCTTTACCTCTTATTCTCTCTCCCTCTCTATTGCTTTCTTTCTCTTTATCTAGCTCATTCTCCATTGCTTACTCTATTTTACCTATCTCCCACTCTCTTTCTCTATTTTCTTTAGTTTCATCGTTCTCTCTATCTTTCTCTCACTTAATCACTCACTTTCTCTCACACCATCAAATTATCTCATATCATTGGCTACTCCCTCCCTCTCTCCTTCTCTGCCTACCTTACTAACTGTCCATCTATATTTCTATCTCCTCCCTCCATTGTTCTACTCTTACTCTCCCTCTCTCTTCTCACTATCTATCTCACACTCACCTCTATCTCTTCTATCACCCTCAATCTCTTCCTATCTCTCTATCAGTCAAAGGAAGTGATTATCTCTTTTACATTTCACTCTCTCTCTTTATAATCTTACCTCCTCTCTCCTCTCTCTCTCTTTTCTTTCTCTCTCGTTTCACATAATTCTCTCTCTATTACTACCCTATCTGACTTTAATTATCTCACTCTTACCCCTCTAGCTATCCCTCATCCCTCTCTACATTTTTACCTCTCTCTATTCTCTTTCTCTCTAACCCTTCCTCGTCCCCTCTCTTTCTCCCTATTAAATTATAGATCCCTCTCCCTTTACATCTCCTTATCTTTGTATTTTTTTTTAGGAAAAGAGCGAGAGAAAGAACTTTCCATTTATCTTTCTCTCTTTTTATCTCATTGTCTTTCTCACTCTCTCCCTCTCATTTTCTCTTTCTATTTATCTCACTACTTTTCTTCTTCTTCTTACTTTTCCTATCCTTCCATCATAATTGCTCTTACTGTGATAGAAAGAAGTTAGAGAGAGAGAAAAATAAACCATGAAAGAAAAAAGAAGGATGGAGGGAGGAAAGACGTGAGGGAGAGAGGAAGAGATGAAGAGATTGAGAGAGGGAATGAGATAGAGAGACGATACAGAGAGAGAGGGAGAGGGAGGGAGAGGGAGGGAGAGAGAGATGGAGGGAGAGAGGGAGAGTGAAAGGGGAGTGAGAGAGAGGCTGGTGATAGAGAGATGAAGGATAGAAAAGAGATAGAGAGGGAAGAAGTGGTAGTGAGAAGGATGGGAGAGAGATAAAGAGAGTTATAGAGTGTGGGGAGGGAGTGTGAGACAACGCAAAGATAGAAAGAGCTAGAGAGAAGGGCAAGGGACATGGACTAAGAGATAGAGCAAGAAAGAGTGGTGTATGAGAGAAAAGGAGGAGGGAGAGAGGGAAAGGAGGGAGAGAAAGAGGAGAGAGTGATAGGGGGAGAGATTGCGAATGAGAAAAAGGGTGGAGGTAAATGAGATGGCGGAGAAAGAGTGATAGAGAAAAGTTAAGGATGGGGAGGTCTAAAACTATCAACCTATCCTTACCTTCCCTCCCTCTCTCTCTCCCACACTTTGTAACTCTTCATTATTCTTTCACTTTCTGCTGCTTAATCTCTCTTTCTTTATCTCTCTTACTCGTGCTCTTTTCCTCTCTCTCACTCTCTTTCTCTCATTATATATCTTTCTCTCTGTTAAGAGTGGAGAGTGATGAAGATAGGTTGAGATAGAGACCGTGAGAAAAATAGAGAGATTAGGATATAAGGAGGGGAAAGATAGAGCAACAAAGAAGAGCTAGAGAAGAGAGAGAGAGGGAGTAAGAGGAAGGGAGTGGGAAAAGAAGAGAGTGAGACAGAAATTAGAGTTAGAATCTGAGAGTAAGTGGAGAGAGTTGGAAATATGGCGGGAGAGGACAAGGAGCAGAGAGACAGAGGAAGAAAGGGGAGGAAGGGAGCGAGAGTGTGAGTGAGGGAGATAGCTGAAGAGAGAGAGATAAAAAGAGGTGAAGAGAGAGAGAGAGAGAGAGCAAGAGTGCAAGAGTGAGAGAAGGAGTGATAGATAATGCGAGAGAGAAGTGGGATGCTTGCTTTTTCTCTTTCTCTCTCTCTCTCCTTTTTCTCTTGATCTCTTTCTCTTTGTTATTAGAGAGAAGGAGAGAGGGAGAGAAAGAGGTGTTGATAGTGAAAGAGTGTGCAAATGAAGTCTATCTCTCTCTCTTTCTTAATGATGAAGAAGAGAGAAAAATAAAAAGAGAGCGAGGGAGATGAAGAGAGGGAGAGAGAGTAAGGGTGAGAGGTAGATAAAGCAAGTGAGATAGAGAAGTTAGGAAAGTGCAGAGTGGGATATAAAGTGAGAGATATAGTGATAAAGAAGAGAGGGAGGGAGATTCATTGTGGAGAGGAGAGAGGTAATAAAATAGGTGAGAGAAATAGATAAAGAGGTCGTAAGAAGGGAGAGAAAGTGTAAGAGAGAGAGATAAAGAGAGAGAGCTCGAGAAAGGGAGGAGAGAGATAGCAATTGAGTAAGGATGACGGATAGTGGTAGTGAGAGAAATGAGAAGTGTTCTCCCTCCTATCCCCTCTCTATCTATCTCTCTTTCTCCATTTATATCCTTGTCCCTCTCCTGCTATCTCTATCTTTGTTCTCTATCACTTTGCCATCCTCTCTCTCTTGCTCCCTCTCTCTCACACTCCCTCACCTCTCTCTCACTCTTAAAATTATTTCTCTCTGTCTCATTGGAAGATAGATCTTATAATTTGAGAGAGAGAAGATAGTTAAAGAAATGAGAGATTATAAAAGAAAGAGAGTGCAAGAGAGTAGAATGAGTTCTCACCCTCTATTATCTCTCACTCACTCACACTCTGACTCTCACACACATATTCTTTTCTCTCTAGCCCACCCACTCTTAGTTTCTCTAATGTTCTAAGAAAATCAAGATGAAAAGATGGCAATCACATGAGATACATGAAACACAAAAAATCATCCAAAAGTTGGAGCGAACCAACTGAAAGGATGGGTAGAACCTAGCAATAAGAATAGATTGATGGAGATAAACCTTGACCAAATGCCCAACTTAAACAAGAACATTGGAATGTGACATTCACCCTTTACTTGATGTCAGAAAAGAACCTTGGTACAATGGTTGATGCTACAAACAGGGTGGAAATCCATTTGATAAGTTGGGGAAGAACTCCTTGGAAGGTGGCAAAGATCTTTGCATGACATCTAGTAGGTGGCCCACATGGAACTTGAATTGAACCTTCTCTTGAAGTTTTGTCATTAATATCCATGCAACCATTTGCACCATTCCACGCCTCTTGAAAAGGATTTATCCTCAAGTCAGTACCTGCATCAAAAGGACATAAATTAGTAACATTGAAAGTGGCATTCACAGTATGCTTACCTAGTAGATCAAGCTAGTAAGCATTGTCTTTGATATGCTCAAGCAATTGGAAAGGACCATCTTCTCTTGGAAGTAGTTTGGAATGTCTTTTTTCTGGAAATCTTTCCTTTCTCATGTGTAACCAAACCCATATCCATGTTCGAAAATCATTTTGTGACGCCCCTTATTGGCATGCTTTTCATCTTGCTTTGTCCTTTACTCAATATTGAGTTATGCCTTCTCATGTATTTGCTTACAAACTCAACATTTTTCTTAAACAATTTCAAAGGTGAAAATTTAGTAGCAAAATGAACAGTCCTATTATAAGCAAACCCAACGTGTGATAAACAACATTCCCATGTTTTGATATTTTTCTTTATGATTGCCCTTAACAAAGTAGACAAATTCCTATTTACTACTTCATTTTGACTATCAGTTTGTGTGTGACAAGTATTAGAAAACAACAATTTGGTTCCTAACTTACATCACAAGGTCTTTCAAAACTAACCCAGGAACTTACCATCTCTATCGGAAATAATTATTCTAGGCTTATCGAGTAATCTTATAATCTCCCTAAAGAATAAATCCACGATATTTGAAGCACCACGTTAAAAAAATCTATCCACCACCACAAAAATTGAATCTTTACCACATTTAGTCTTAGGCAAACCCAACACAAAGTGCATAGAAATATCAATCCAAGGTGCATTACGAAATTGTAAAGGAGTATACAAACCATGGGGTTGCTCTCGAGATTTAGCTTTTCAAAGTGTGACATTCACTCTTCCACATCATTCTCCAGCTTTATCACACTCTCTCTTTCTCCTCTATCTTTCCACCATTTCTCTCTCTCTTGATCTCTCTCACTTCCTCTCTCCCCCCCATCTCTCTCTCCCTTCCACTCTCCCACCCTGGCTCACATCATTTCCCACTCTCTCTCACTTTCTCTATCTCTCTCTCACACACTTTCTCCCTCTTACAACTTCACTCAATCTTTCTTCCTGTCACTATTCTCTCTTTCAATCTTTGTTTTTCTCATCTCTTCTTGTTCTTTCTCCTCTTTTGCTCTTGTTCTCTATCTCTCTATATATCTGTCACTAT
>NW_018220107.1:19697-20464 GCF_001263595.1 Phalaenopsis equestris
ACTGTCTTTCCCACTCTCTCCCTCTCATTTTCTCTTTATATTTCTCTCCCTATTCCTTATTCTCGCTTTTCCTCTCCTTACCTCACAATTACTGCTCCTGTGATACAAAAAAGTTAGAGAAAGAGAGATAAATAAATCAGGAGAAAAAAATGACAGATAGAGGGAGAAAAGGCATGAGGGAGAGAAGAAGAGATAAAGAGATTGAGAGAGGGAATGAGATTGAGAGATGTTTCACAGAGAGAGGGAGGGAGGGAGAGAGGGAGAGTGAGGGGGGAGTGAGGGAGAGGTTGATGATAGAGAGATGAAGGACAAAAAAGTGATAGAGAGGGGAAGAAGGGATAGTGAGAGGGATGAGAGAAAAATAAAGAGAATATGAGAGGGCGGTGAAGGGAGTGTGAGACAATGCAATGAGAGAAAGAACTAGAGAGAAGGGCACGGGAGATGGAGCAAGAGATAGTGCAAGAGAGAGTGTTATGTGAGACAAATAGTGGGGAGAGATGGAATTGAGGGAAAGAAAGAGGAAGGAGTGATAGGGGGAGAGAGAGATTGAGAATGAGAAATTGGGTGGAGGTAAATGAGATGGGTGAGAAAGAGTGATAGAGAAGAGTTGGGGATGGGGAGGTCTATAACTTTAACCTACTTTTAACTTCCCTCCCTCTCTCTTTCCAACACTTTCTACCTCTTCCTTATTCTTTCTCTCTCTCCTACTCAATCTCTCTTTCCTTCTCTCTCTCACTCCTGCTCTTTTCCTCTCTCTCTCTCTCTCT
>NW_018220107.1:21786-23010 GCF_001263595.1 Phalaenopsis equestris
AGAGGTAGGAGAGATAGAGAGAAGAGGGAGAAAAAAAATAGAAGAGAGAGGGAGAGATTGGAAGAAATAAAGAGAGAGTCCATGTGGGAGAGAATTAGAGTGAGAGGGAGTGAGAGAGAAAGGGTGAGGAGGGATGGTGTGAGTGGGAGAGCAGCAGAAAGAAAGAGAGAAATAGAGAGAGTAGTTAGAAAGAATAAGGGAGAAAGAGAGGGAAGGTGAGAGAGTGGGTGGGATGGAGACTAGATAGAGTAGAAATATTGATTGAGATATGGAGAGCTAGAGGAAGATGAAGAGTAAGAGACAGTGAGAGAGGTAGAAATAGAGACAGAGAGGGATCATGTAAAGGATTAAGAGAGAGGAGCATAATAGAGGAGATGAAATGAGTGAGGGAGAGAGCAAGGGTGCTAGTGAGATAATGAGGAAAAAGAGAAAGAGAGAGTTTAAGGGAGAGATTGATGAGTTAAAGAGAGAAATAGGCTAGGAGGGAGTGGAAAGAGAGAGCAGTAGAGAGAGGAGTGAGAGATAGAGAGATCGAAAGAGATAAAAGAGAGTGAGAGAAGATAAAGTGAGAGGAAGATATAAAAAGATATACAAGAGAGTGTGATAAAGAGACAAGAAATCCAAGAGATTGAGAAGAAATAGAGAGATCAAGAAGAAGGGAGTGTGAGGTAAAAAGTGAGACTGAGCATGAGAAAAAGAAGACTTAAAAGGCAAAGAGAGCAATCTCTCTTTCTCTCTATTTCTCTCTCTTGTCATCACTATCACTCATCCATTCTCCCTGTCTAAGTCTCTCTCTCTATACCTTTCTCCCACTCTCACTCAGTCTCTTTCTCCCTCCTCTCTACATTTTTCTCTCTCACTTCTCTCACCTTTTCTCTCCCTCACTCACTCCCACACATTCTGTTTCTCCCCTCTTTTTCTCTTATTATGTATCTTACTTTTTCTTTCTCTCTCTTCTCTCTCTCTTTCTGTATTTCCCTCTCTCACTCTCCCTTCCGAGCATCCCTCCGACTCCCTCTCTATTCTTATCAATCTTTTTTTCTCAATCTTCTCCCCGATTCTCTATCTTTCTCCTATCACTTTCCCTCCCAAATTTCATCCAACTCTCTCTCCATCGCTCCCTCCCTACCTTCTTTTATCCCTGTCTTTGACTCATTCTTTTGACTCATTCTTTCTCTTACTATCTCACCTCTCACTCTCCCTCTCTATTCTCTCTCCCCATCT
>NW_018220108.1:0-8072 GCF_001263595.1 Phalaenopsis equestris
AAACATTAATCAATTTCAATTTAGGGTGTTCCAGCTCGATGGAGAAGAATCGATGTTGAACAGTAGTTTCCAGCCTTTCACATTATTCTCCATCTCTAGCAGCTGTAATCGAGAGGCAAACTGCATGTAACCTTCTGAGCCTGCCTAGAACGAGAATAGGCACGTGAAGAGCTATCTCGACCACGGAATTCCTGACCAACAACAGAAGATGACGAAAATCATGATAACATGAATGGAGTTCGGGAGGATCTTGGTGACAATGACTTCATAATGGCTAAAGATGGCCTGCAACTCATGACAGAGAGGCAACCTCAAGCCGAAGAAAACTTGGTCTTTGCAAAAGATGAGGCCGGGGCCATGTGGAGTGGTCGCTCGGTTGCGCTCTCTGGCGAACCAAAGCCTGATGGAGGAATCATAGGCCTGATGGAGGAATCATAGGCGCAGACATCCTGCAACCGGTCCACTTCCCCTTGGGTTGTCGTCGATCTTTTGGTCGTGACGATTGACCCAAAAGCTTTTGGAGAGTATTTTGGAGCCATTGAAACATAACACAAAGAATAGAAAATTGAGAGAACGAGGAAAAGCAAAGAGAAAAAAGTTAGTAAAATCGTAGCATCAATCGAAACCCTTATCTGTAAATATAGGTTAACACAAAAAAGTGGAACTGTCACACATGTAAAAAAGGAATCGTACCATAATTTCAAAAATAAACTGACAAAAAAATCACGTCAACATAGGATTCGAGAAAGAAAAATAAATTTTGGACTTCCGAAAGCAGACATTACAAACAACGCTCGATAATTAGTTTGTGAGGAAATATTTTACAAGGTGATCATCTGCCACTTCAGCTAAGACAAGTTCTTTCCAAAGCAGCCTTCAATATACAGCTTCTCCCCTAAACTTAAACTTGTTCACCCGATCCCCCTCAGCATGAGCCCATTGTATGAGGAAACTATTATGGACTTCTGACAGTTCCTGGCGAAGAAAGACATCTCCTCCTCCATCCTCTCCATTCTTTCCACACGGGCTAACAACTCATGCATCTCCTCCTCTCGTTGAATCCCAGCCGACTGAGCGAAGGAGTTCTTGATCTCGTCCAGGTTGCGAGCCAGCGATCTCAGAGACGTCCTACGTCCATTAGTTGCTTCCCCACAAATCACGCAAGGATTGCCCTGGGGGTCAATCCCTCCATCCTCAGTCAAGGGTCGGATGCTCTTTGTCAGAGCCTGTGCATTCTCACCGACGTGTGTTGGAGGCTAGTCATCACCCAGGTCCAACAAGTCAGCTGTATCAAAAGACGACGTAAATAAAGAAGACCCAAAAAAAAGGAAAAAATTAAACCCTAACAAGAAAGACTGAGATTCCTCATACCAAGGAGTAGGTCTCACTCAAACGATGTAATCGAGTGACGACAGAGCACACGTAGCCTGCATTCCAGGCGGCGACAAAGCACCAACAACTTCTTGAGTCCGAGGTGGCGGTAGAGCACCAACACTCTATTCAGTCGGTAGGTCTCATGCTGCGATAGAAGGTTGAGCCAAAGAATCGATGTCCAGGCTAGTCGCTCAAACCTTTCTTTGCTGAGGACCGAGGAACGAATCAGACGACCTCAAATGATCCACAGGTGCGACTGCTTTTCTCTTCTTGGCTGTTGTTTTCTTCTTCTTTTCACTTTCCAAGCAGTACTGCTCCTCTAGTTTCCCAAAAGCCACAAGAAGCACTTCCTCGTTGGGGGGGGGATCAATCAAAAGATTCGACACGTTCTCCATGACAGTGCTTGAAAGCCGATAGGTTCAGATGAGAAGAGATGCATCAAATATGAAATGCCAAAGAGTTCCATCATGCCCTAAATACAAGATCCAAAGGCACGAAAATCAATAGAGTTCAATTATTAAACCATTCATTAAAAAATAAATGCTATCTACTTTTTACACTAAATTATCTCATTCTTATCGTAGCGTCTCTTTCAAGAAGTAAGAGAATCGATAAACTAAAATATGTTTATAAAAAATATGCAACATTAATTATGAGGAGTCTAACAATCCAGAAGAAAGAGAACATAACAAAGGAGGGCCCACCGACTAAAGACTAGAGACCCACTTATCCGATCGGATGAAGCCATCTGGGCCAGAGAAAGCAAGGACAAAGCTAATCTAGTCACTAAGGCAGCAAAATCTGAGCCATTTGGTTAGAAGTGAGATAAAGAGCTATTCAAGCCAACCACTGCAAGAAAGCCGATCGAAGGCGGCAATCTACCTTCCGATAAATCCTTTCCGAAAAAAAATGCAATCCCACAATATCACCAATCTTCCCACCAACGCTCCTGAGGCACCACATTAAGGATCAAGAATTAACAATAGAATAAAAAGTCATATAGTTATCCCTTAGGCTCTCCCCGTTGAATAGCGAACTACCTATCAAGTTACAGTGATTCACACTCTGCTCGATAGTCTAATATTGCTCAACCGACAAGAGTTCTTCACCGAGAATCAAGAGTCGACAGCTAGACTATATTAGCCGACTGACAATGCCGACCAAGTCTAGTTTACCGAATCAATCATGTCGATCCAAAGCCAATGGAGCTTATTCGACCTGCGACACTGAATAAACCCATCTGATCAAATAGGCCTTGTCAAGCCGAAGCCATACGAGCTTAGCCGAATGAGTCAGATTGCATCCGAGCAATAGGCTCATACTTGCAAAATACTTAAAATATCATGTACAACCCTCATTAAAAGCAGTGCAAAAATGTAACATCACCATATTGTACTCTCTCCTATATAAATAGAGAAATCATTTTATGAGAATGACATGATAGACATGACGTATTACTATTCGCTCTTCTCTCTGTCCTCTCCTGACTTATGGTCTATTCTTTTGGAGTGATTCACGGACAAATCAGAGTTAAACATACTAAAAAGTACAACGAGCATGAATCATGTCACATACAAAAAGTAGAGCAGCTCAAAGAGAAGAAACTCACAATAAAGCTACCAGTAATATGGAGTACATAAGAGAGTTCGTGAACAACAGATCCAGAAGCTGAAAAATCAAGCATTGGATTCAATCGGAGATGCATTGACTCAAGGAAGAGAGCAGTGTCCCCAAGAGAAAAGATCGGCGCCCAATGGCCAAAGAGCCCCTCTTAACTCTGAAAAAAGAAGAACAATCCCAGTACTTCGCTAGTGTTGGGCCGGCACGGGTCGGCATTGATCGACCAACATCAATTCGGGCATAATGCAGTGCCCTGTCAGCTAAAGAATGCATTCTTTCAGCAAATATCTGAGGTCGTGCCCCTAGAGAGTTTTAAAATCCCGACAATAGAGTCCTATAAGGGTAGGACCGATCTGACTGACCACATGGCCTTGTTGGATTTGACTGTGTCTGCTAAGGATCACATACTGTAATGTCGTCTTTTCTTTACCATGCTAAGGGAGTTAGCCCTCAGGTTGTTCAATGCATTGTCACTGGGAGTGATTGCGTCATTTGTTGACTTTACAAAAAGCCACAGAAGAATTCATAGGCCCTCCTATAAATCTAATAGAGATAGAATGAGGGCATTCACTTATTCATCACCCACTTCTAGAAGATGTTGGAAGTGCAGGATCTGAAACCCGCAGTAGCTCATGTTTCCTTAGCTCAAGGGCTGAATGAAGGACCATTATGATACACACTAGGCTTGCAGTGATCGAACACGGTCAAATCGTTGGAACTAGCCAACAACCACATATCGGCAGAAGGATATAATTCCTCCCCAACATCATTCAAAATAGAGCAAACTAAGTGCCCACCACAAAAGAGAGCCGACAATGGAGAAAGTCAGAAGCCGAGGCACAATCCTCGTTGCTCGGCTTGAACTCTTCTTGAAGATTGATGAAGGCACTGAGATTACCAAACGACCGATAGAGTGTACTACCGAGGGATTCAGGTCCAACACCCTAACCAGTGCCAGACTTAACAATGAGAATGTGTTATCATTCCCTTGTATTTTATTGTTAAGTGCATAAAAATAGTTAAGTAAAATTTTTCGAATTATGCGCACAATCCTAGGTCCAACCAACACCCGAGGAACTAGAATCGATCTGTCAATAGTGCTTTCACTCGAGCGACAAAATCGATAGCAACACAAGCAGTCCGATCAGCAAAGATTTTCCAAAACTAATAACGACACATGACGTTTGATTGACCAATATTTTCAAAATCGACAACGATGCACTACGTCAAATTGATAAAGAATTTTTAAAACCGACAATGAAGGATAAACGTGAGATCAAAAGTTGACCGATAGCGATGATTAACGTCCGATCGACAAAATGCACAAGAACTGACACACAATGCTCATGCATCATAAAATCCTATGTTTTCAAGCTCAAGGTGGGTAAAGCTTTTGCAATAATTTCCTAACCATTAACGACAAGATCTACAGTGGGTAGCGTAAGAGTCACCCCAATAGAAAGTTTTGAGGGTTACCCCCATGAAGGCCGCGATAAATCCACTTAATACGTCTGGCGTAAGATGCAACTAAGGCGGCAACCTAACCAAGCAACAAAAACCCGGGAAGTTATAAGTCTTGAGCCGGACAATAACTTAGCTAAATCGATCGAAGACATTCTTAAAAAAATTGATCCATCAATCATCACAAGCATTTATCATAGGGAAACTAAAATATATGGTAGTAAAGGTAAATGCGAGAAATGAAGATGAAAATTGATCAAAAGCTTTATTTTATTTAATGATTGAAAACTTACAAAGAATCTTCCATATATTTCTTTACAAAGAAATTATTTTAAAGTTACAGGCGAAGCCGAAGACAAGTCAAACATTTAAAGACCCTCCATCCTCTTCATCGCTATCCTACGCTTCCTTGCCCTCCTCCAAGTTCGAAAGTATTCTAGCAAATTTATTCAGATCGACCCACTCATGGGAGAACAACTTCGCCTTTATCATCTGACTGGCAACTAAAGACATTCCTACCCCGAGCCATGCAGCAAGGAGTTCCACCTATCGAGTGTGGGAAGAAAGTTTAGCGAAAAACTCATTAGACGTCTTCATTATCACTTTTTCTTTTGGGTTGGGTTCTCTCCCTGAGTAGCCGACAACAACTCCGACAGTCTAAGTACTTTGGCTTCAGCCATCTTCGCCCAATTTTCCGCCGCCTTCGCCCTATCCTCAGCCTTTTCCAATTTTTACTCAGCCTCCAGCAGGATTGTTGACTGAAATACGAAGCTTCTTAGGCCATCAATTGATAACAGAAGATCATCTAGCCCAAACCTGAGAGACTTTGCTCATGATGATAGAATCGTAGACGCAGGCGTCCTGCAACAAGTCCACTTCCCCTTGGGTTATCATCGATCGTTTGGTCACGACAATGGACCCAAAAGCTTTCGAAGAGTATTTTGGAATCCCCAAAACAGAGCACAAAGAGCAGCTAACAGAGGGAAAGATGAGAAGTGAAGAGAAAAATGTAGTAAAAGCATTGCGCCAATTCAATCCCTTACCCATATATACAGGGTAACACAAAAAGTGGAACCGTAACATGGAGATAAAAACAGAACCGTACTGTAATTTTCAAAACAAGATGGCAGGAAAATCACATCAACACAGAATTCAAGAAGAAAAATAAATTTTACTCTGAAAAAAGACATTACAAATAACACTCGAAAACTAATCCGAGAGGAAATATTTTACAAGGTGATTGTCTTCCGCTTCAGCTAAGGCAAGTTCTTTCCAAAGTAGCCTCCTATACAAAACTTCTCCCCCAAACTTAAACTGGTTCATCCAATCCGCCTCGGCTTGAGCCCGTTGTATGAGGGAACTGTCCCAGATTTCTGACAATTCCTGGCGAAGAAAGGCCATCTCTTCCATCCTCTTTATTCTTTCCACACAAGCTAGCAAGTCTCGTATCTCCTCCTCACGTTGAATCCTTGCCGACCGCGAGGAGTTCACGATCTCATCCATGCGACAAACCAAAGATCTGGAAGACGCCCGACACCTATTTCCTTTGAATCACTCACTTTCTCTACGATTCCACTCCAAATTTAATCAAAATCTGTAGTGAAGAAGATATCTCTCACTTCTCATCTTCTCCTCCAAATCGAAGCAAGCCGCCCGGGTTGCCCGAGCGGTCAATCCCTTCCTCATCGTTCGAGAGTCGGCTGCTCAAGGCCAGCAGTTGAGAAGCCGCCACTAGTTCTGCGGTCGGATTCTCACGGATGTTTGTCAGAAATGAGTCATCACCCAAGTCCAGCAGACCAACTACATCAAAAGATGACATAAATAAAAGAAGACTCAGAAAAAAAGAAAAATAAAAACCTACAACGTAAGACCGAGACTCCTCATACCAAAGAGTTCATCACACTCAGATGATGTAATGGGCACAATAACTCACAGGGTGGCTGCAAAGCACAGACAATCTCCTGTGACCCGGGCAGTGGTAAAACAACAGCAGCTCTTGTGTCGCGGGCGGCGGCAAATCACTAATAACTTTTTGCACGATTTGTTCAGTCAGTAGATCTTGTGCCATAGAGAAGGTTTTGTCGATGGATCGATTGTCAGGTCTATTGCCCAAACTTTACTCTGCTGAGAACCAAGGAACAAATCAAACGACGCCACATGATCCACTGACACGACTATTTTTCTACTTTTGGGTGTGATTTTTTTCTTCCGTACACCTTCCAGGCGGTACCGCTCGTTCGGTGTCCCAAAAGCAACAAGAATCACTTCCTTGCTGAGGTGACCGATTGAAAGATTCGAAATATTCGACATGTTCTCTATGATAGTGCTTGAAAGCCAACCGATTCAGATGAGAAGAGATGCAAAATAAATATGAAATGTCAACGAGTTCCGTCACACCCTATTTATAAGAACCATTGATGCGAAAATTAAGGAAGTTCAATTATTGAATCATTGATTAAAGAATAAGTCATATCTATTTTTCACATTAAATTTTCTCATTCTTATCGCAACGTCACTTTCAATAAGTAAGAAAATCGGATAATTAAAATATGTACATCGAAAATATGTCATTACTGATCCTGAAGAGATTTAACGGTCCAGAAGGTAAGGAATACGAGAAAGGAGAGTCTATCAACAGAAGACCAGGATACCCACTTGTTTGATTCGATGCATCTGTCTGAGCAAGAGCAACCAAAGCCAAAACTGATCGAATAATGGAGGTGATTGAATCCATGACGTTCGATCAGAAATGAGACAGAGATATTCAAGCCAACCACTACAAGAAAGCCGACTAGAGGCAGCAACATACCTTCCGATAGATCAGATCCAGGGAAAGATGTAGTCCATCATTATTACCAATCATTCCAACGATGCCCCAGATGCTCCTTATCAAGAATCAAGAATTAAAAATACAACAAAGAGTCTTAGAAGTCATCCCTCAGGCTCTTATCATTGAAGAGCAAGTTACCTATCAGGTTAAGGCTATGTTTGGGGCTTTGAAGAAATAGTTGTGAAGCTGTTGCAAAAGAATTTGTTGTTTAAAAAACTACGGTGATTATTGTAAATTTATTTTAATTTCAAAAGTCAAACCGTAACTTTCTAATAGCCATCATAATTTAACAGGTTAGGCTAAAAAAAAAAACTTTATACCATAAAAATTCCTAGAAAGCAGATTATTCCCCAACAGAGCTGCTATGATGGTTTGAAAAGCAAAGCAGCTAAAAAGCTGTCTCAAACGAATTATAAGACGATTCATACTCTGCTCGATAGTCTAGCATCGTTCTGCAACAAAAGTTCCTCACCAGGGATTGTGAGCTGACATCCAGACTAGATTAGCCGACTGACAATGCCGACCAAATCTAGTTGATTGAGCCAATCATGTCGATCTAAAGCCAAGCGAGCTTAGTCGACCCACGATGCTAAGCCCATTGGATCAAATTAGTCTTACTGAGCCGAAGAGAGACGAGCTTAACCGAATGAAACAAATAGCAACCAAACAATAGTCTCATGCATGTAAAATGCCTATATATCCTGTAAAACCTCCATTAAAGCAGGTGCATGAACATAACATTATCGTATTGTACTCTGTTCCATATAAATAGAAATGTTATTTTATG